>NC_040013.1:9550121-9552792 GCF_000972845.2 Larimichthys crocea
GGTTTTGTTTGCGATCTTGTACGCTTCTGTCATCCTCTTTGATCACTTCTCAACGTAACTTTTGTGCGTCACTGATCCGTTGTCTTCCAATAATCCGAACAGGAGATCAACGGGGAGACAGGGGTGTCGTCCATACAGCAGGTAATGAGGTGAGTACCCGGTGGACTCATGACGAGTGCAATTATACGCATGTATCATTTGTGGTAGATGTTCCTTCCATCTCTCCTTTTCCCTGTCTGTCAATGTCCATAATATTTGAAGCAGTGTGCGGCTGAACCGCTCTGCAGGGTTACATTGCGGGTGGTACGGGGATGTTCGTGAGTGCCCGACCCCTGAGAGCCGTCCAAGGGTGTGGAAAAGGTTGTTCTCGAACTCACGTCCTTGGTCATGGTGGAGACGATTTGGATAACCAAGACGAGGTATGTAGTCGTTCTATATTCGTTCAGCTGCAGTTTGTCCTGATTTGTTTTTGGTTGGGTAAGCCTAAGCAAATCTGGTAAAATGGTCGATTACTACCAGAATGTACTCAAAGCCTCCTTTGCTCTTCTCTAGATGTAAGTAGTCGATGCAGACCAGATCGAAAGGGGAAGCAGAGATCAGGCCCCCCATTGGTGCACGAACATGTGTGGAGGGTTTTTTTTGTTTTATGCAGCTGCATTATCTTGTGACATAATCCTCTATATATCTCTTCATGTACGGCCAATATAAACGCTCTCTGGTGAGGTGGAGCACACATTCTGTACCAACGTGTCCCATGTTGTCATGGAGGTGATTTAGGGCAATTGAATGGTACCTGACAGGTACCTACCTACTAACTGTTTTCTTTCTGCCGTCCGGCGGTACAAGACTCCATTCTCCAACTGTAGTTGACTCCACTCATGAAGGAGCTTGCGAGTAAGCCCACCCACTGACCTTCTAGGGTCATCTCGTTGGGCTTTTGCTAGGTCTTCAAGGCTTATTTCAGGCAGAAGTGACTGAGGCTGTGGCATTAGATCAGCAGAGGACGTGTAAAGTGCAGCTATCCATGCTACATCTTTCTTCTAAGCTGCTCTACCTCCTTCCCAGGTTGCATGCAGCACGTCCTGAGACAGCTCCTCGGAGTATCGGTGTCGGTTTTGTTTTTTCCAGGTCTGTATTTGATATTGAAGCGGAACTCTGACAGTTTTCCAACCCAGCGATGTCCAACTGCATTGAGTTTTGCGGTGCTCATGACATAGGTAAGTGGATTATTATCAATGTAGATGGTAAAATGTGAAGCGTAAAAGAGATAGTCCCTAAACTTCTCGCACACTGCCCACTTCAGAGCCAGGAACTCGAGTTTTCCACTGTGGCATCTGTAGTTTCGTTCCGCTGGTGTCAGAGTTCGTGATCTGTGCATCTGTGTGTAGGACGAATGGCTCTTCAAATTTGGGGTATGCGAGGACTGGGGGTTTGGTCAGCATACCGACTAGCCTTTCCAAGGTGCTTTGGTGATCAGCCTTCTACTCAATAGGTGTTTTGGACGGGAGTTGGGGACGCCTGGACTTGCAGTGACGTGGGGGAGGTTGGGGCATGGAGAACTTAACTTGGAGCAACTCATACAGTGGTTTCGCTATTTTAACAAAGTCCTGTACGTAGAAACGGTAATAGTTTAAGATGCCGAGAACCCGTCGGAGGTCACCAACTGTTTGGGGTGGTTTGGATTTTAAAGCCAGCACTGCGTCAAGGTCTTTGGGGTCAATTCGAATTCCTTGAGCTGATACCAAGCGCCCAACATAGCGAACCTCGTTCTGGAACATCTCGCACTTCTCTGCCCGTAGCTTCATCCTACGGTGTTGCAGTGCTTGAAGAACCTTGCGGGTCACCTCCACGTGGTCACTGAAGGACTGGATGTCCCCCTCCAGTGGCCGGTTGGAGTTTCCCTGTCTCTTTGGCCGTTGTAGACAGCCTGCTGCCCCGTGTCCTTCATCCCCACATATGAAACAATGTCTACAGTCTTGTCTGTCTTGCACCAGACAGCTTGGACAACCATAGTGTTTTCCACGTCTAGATTGTGTTCTATTTTGGCTGAACTGGCGCCCATCGTGTTGTTGGTTTTGTTTTTGCATGGTCATCACCAGTCTGGTGAGTTCCTCTACTTTGGTCGTGAGGTCCCTCACGTGATCTGGTTTTGTTTGATTTGGTTTGGACTGTACACTCTCTGACTTTGGGCTAAGTCTCTGTACCCCATCAGGCTCTGTCGGCGAAAGAGCCCAGTCTTTTCAGTCTCTCATTCTCTTCACTGGTGATTTTGTGTTTGTGTCCAAAGCCTTGGTATACTGTATGCAGAAAAAAATCTTGTACTGTAGCTGCAGAGTATTTAATGTCAGTGTCAGCTATTTGACGTGATAGGATGCATTGTTTCAAAACCTATCACCCGGTAGCGAAAATTGTTGTGGTGTCTCGTTCTCATCTGTTTTGTGCACATTACTCTTGGAATAACTCTGTGCTGTTTTTTTCTCTTAGGTGAGTTTGGAGAAACCCCTTGAACCCCCAGAGGATTGATCATCCACCTGACCGCCTTGCACTTTGAACTCTCTCCTAGGTATGTAGCTGAGTTCCCTCAAGGACACCATCCCCTTGCGAGCTGACTGGAAGGTAGGCTCACCCAGTAGACTGCTGCTCGGCTGACGGCAGGATAGAGGGCGGGGGC
>NC_040013.1:9552892-9553129 GCF_000972845.2 Larimichthys crocea
AACTCCAACCGGCCACTGGAGGGGGGCATCCAGTCCTTGAGTGACCACGTGGAGGTGATCCGCAAGGTTCTTCAAGCACTGCAACACCGTAGGGTGAAGCTACGGGCAGAGAAGTGCGAGATGTTCCAGAACGAGGTTCGCTATGTTGGGCGCTTGGTATCAGCTCAAGGAATTCAAATTGACCCCAAAGACCTTGACGCAGTGCTGGCTTTAAAATCCAAACCACCCCAAACAGTT
>NC_040013.1:9553229-9569831 GCF_000972845.2 Larimichthys crocea
TACAATAAATCAACTGGAAATGCAAAGGGATCTTTAAACGAATCACAACGATGTTTCCCCGAGTTTCATTGCTCTGTCGTTTCCAGCAGTTCTCGTGGAGCGTGGGCTGCTGCTGTGATCCGGCAGGACGCCCCTACAATATATTTAATGACGTGTCATTATTACTACCAGATACTATTACTGTAATCATTTTTATCATTCATTAGAATGCATTGTCAGTTTTTTCAGTCATTGTACATATGTTTGTGTTATTTGTACCTGTAACACGTGACTTCCATTGTCCAGTCTGGCCGTCCTGGGAGAGGATCCCTCCTCTGTGGCTCTTCCTGAGGTTTCTTCCACAAGTGTTTTCCTGTTAAAAGGGTTTTGTGGGCAAGTTTTTCCTCACTCAACCGAGGGATCTAAGACAGAGGGTGTCACTCCCGTGGTACAGATTGTAAAAGCCCTTGAGGCAAAGTGTACTTTGTGACTATGGGTATACAAATAAAATTGGCTCTTATTTGACACTAAGTCCAACCTTGTTTGCTCCTCCACGTTTAATCTCCATGGTGACAGAGAAATATGAGATTCGTGGCTCTGATTCAAAATATGGAACGTCGCCATCTTTTTCCATAACATTTCATCGATAACTTTGCAAAAAAATGTAGCTATTTTTAAGTTACTACACAATGTTGACACATTTTCACAAGTCCGGGATATTCAGTCAATTTTACCATCTAATAATCGTTTTACACGAGAAACGTCAGTGTCACCAAAACTGTTTCCCAACAGGCCAGTTCAAATTCTGTTGATTTTTTTAGCGTATATTCAACAATTTACATGAATTAATATTACTTTGTCCTGAAACTCATTTAAGGGTTTCGGAAATATCTTTAAATAAATGTGCACAACATTAAAAGAAGCCTTACTTGTAAAACTTTAAAGGTCCACCGCCTGACTCTGCTCAGCAGGGGCTCCGAAACAGGGTGTGTGTCTGTTGTTTGAAGAAACTTTCCACGGGTCCATTTTTCTCTCTGGGTGTTTATTCAGCTCACAATCCAACAGTTTAGTCTGCAGGAGAACTTTTCCAGTCCACTTTTCCGACAGAGACTTTCTCAGCAGCCTAATCGTGTCCAGTCCAAGCTCGAATGAGCAGTTCCAGAGCTGCTTCGCGGTTCTGGACGCACATTGGCCCCGCCCCTTTCTGTCTCCATGACTACCGAAGCACGCGCATTGGCGTGATGGAGGAGATACACGTGCAGCAGGTGTGTTCTGTCCCTAAGTGATGTGTGGTGATCTTGATTGGCTCCACAGACTGACAGAAACCCTGATGGTCAAACCATATAGATCGGTCACTACTTTTTTTCCTCAGATGACTTTTCTTTATTCTTTTTATTACTTATTTCATTGTATTTGATTTCTTATCCTTGTTTTGAGGAATTGCGTAAAAGTGGAAAGTAAAAATCCCTGTGTGGTATCAGTAAAGTATATCTTCACCTGGCTTTAATATACCTGACCTAAAGAGAGGTTTTATATCAAGATCTCATTTTAAGACCCTTATTACTTGAGCCAATATGTCACTATTTTACTTTACACGATGTTGCTTGTAGCTTGTAGCTTGTAGATAGATAGATAGATAGATAGATAGATAGATAGATAGATAGATAGATAGATAGATAGATAGATAGATAGATAGATTAGTTTCTTAGACCTGACTCGTCCTTGCACTCATATTTGTGTGAATGCATCATGTACTCTGTCTTGTTCACTTGTGTTTGTAAACAGAAAGAGAGCAAGTTAGCTCTTCGTGCTAAAGTCTAATAAATAAAAAAATCTTGAACTCATTCTCTAAATGCGTCTATGGAGCCTGCTTCAGTAAACATGTGTGAGAAGAAACATTCAGCCCTTTGAATGGCCTTATGAAAAAAAATTATAATAAAAAGATTTTCATGGGGGTCAAACACGTATCATTGTAACAAAATAAATAAAAAGCCAAGAGCTATTGCAGGTCACTATGAACAAATTAAGGATTTCTAATAAAATAACATATACAGCAGACAGACTCTCAGAGTGTCTTTTTAACATAACCATGTTAACTTGTGACCACGCCTGGCTCTGTTCCTGCTAAAGTCTCCAATAAATCTCTATATACCTTCATATACATAAACGTGTGTCACCACATCGCATTTGTTTCCTTTGAATAGAAAAAAAAGAAGTAAGAACACATTGTATGGGATTTGAACTTAACACTTAACGCAATTCACCACAAGCAAATTTGAGACGTGATTATAAAATACCATACAGCATTCTTCCGTCTCTTTTTAACCACACCTGTCTCTGTTACCGTATGAGCCCTCTGTGCAAATTGCTGACGGAGTCTCAAAATATTTAATATAAAGATGTATGGTATAGTTGGTGTTGGAAACGCTCTTCCTATGAATGTCTATTAAATGTCTGAAACATTTCCTATATACATCTTTGGAGCCTGACTGAGGTGTTGTGTTGAAGCACTATTTAGCTTTTTAATATACAACATACAGTCTACTGTGTCTGCTTTTCCAAGCCAGGAGACGGACAGTCAGATCAACTTGTGACCACATGGCTCTGTCACCCAATGCATAACTTGCAGATACAAATGACGTATGGTATTTCATTATTGGTTGTGTACAGAGATTTAGTTTCAACACAAAGATGCATTGCTACAAGTGTATTTGTATTGTTTATACAATTGTTGACAATAATTAAGATTTATATGGATATAATAATTATTGTCAATATATAAACTTGCTGAATACATTTATTGTTTTGAGGAATGTAAGAAATCTTTGCTACCACTAGAGATTGTATTCTACAAAAGTGTTTTAAATAAACTGCAGAGAAATGAACTTGCATCTAAATACCACTTGGATATTTTACACAGACCCTGCCATTTAGAAACAAGTATTCCAAAATGCATATTTGAGCATTTTGAATCTGGAGCCTAGATATATATTAGGAATGGGCCATGCAACACTTTTAGGATTCGATTCAATATGATACTATTTCTTGCATTTTCATCGATACGATAATGATACTAATCATTTCTTATTGGCAATTATGTTTCAGTCAAAATACACTTAAGGCAAATCACGTGACAAATACTGGCAATTTTTACTAAATGTATTATGTGCAATACATAATAAAACAAAAAGATAACATAAATATGAATGAAATAAATTAAATATGAACAAAAACATGCGCATTCAGAAATTGGCATACTGACCAAAAAATTCAAATCCCAGGCCTTTAACAAGTCAGATGTAATATGTTTGCTAACTAAAAAAAACCTCATAACAATGTTACAGTTTCAAAACCTGCATGTTGAAGTAAACATGTGTGTAACACTGTACCCTTTCACAGAAGTAACAAAGAGCAGAAACGAGATATGTTTAACAAAGATTAAACTTTGTAGAAGAGAAGAAGTTATTCTTCTTCTCACTCCTTTTCAAATATGTATGTCTATATCTTACATTTAAATGTTTTGCTTTACTTTTCTTTTTTTATTTTGGTTTGCATATTCGAAATAAACACTTAAATCAAAAGATTTCCTTATCCTAATAACCTTGCACAAAAAAGAAAGTTGTCTTCTGAAAAATTAGTTACACTTTCTAGCACCTTTAATATGTAATAACAGAGTTAGTAGAAATCTGTTACATTTTCCTATAAAATGTCATGCCTTTAGTGCACTCAGGAGATATGTCTTGACATTTTACTGAAGTTTTATATTGGGGTTAAGCAAAAGTATCATATTAACATTTTCAACTTTAAGCTGATACTATACCCAGCTACCCTTCCCAGTGAACTGCAACCGTGGGAACGCTGGAAGAACGATCTTGGAAATTTGGAAAAAAAAAACACTATACCACGCTGCTATGTGCCTTCTGGTTTTGGACAAGTTGTGAAAAATGAACTACACCACTTCTCTGACGCAAGCACACATGGTTATGGCCAGTGTTCGTACCTAAGACAGGTAAATGAAGATGGTAACATTTATTGTGCACTGGTTATGGGAAAGTCCAGAGTAGCACGCACCAATCAAGGTCACAACGATCCCCAGGATGGAGTTGACAGCTGCTGTGTGTTAGTTGTAGCAAGCAACACTCTGAAAGAGGAGCTTGGTTTGGCAGATGTTGATGAATATTTCTGGACTGATTCCAAAGTAGTTTTGGGCTACATCAGCAATGAGGCACGTCGTTTTCACACGTTTGTGGCAAACAGGATACAGAAAATATATCTTAGCACAGTTCCTCAGCAGTGGAGCTACGTTTCTACTAACAATAACCCTGCAGACCTTGCCTCTAGAGGTTCAAGCACAAGTGAGATCCTCACATCAAGCTTGTTCACAGGTCCTCAGTTCCTATGGGAAAAGGAGCTACCGCCAGTTGTTGATGTCATCACAGAAATTCAGATTGGAGATTCTGAAGTCAAACGGATTCAAACACTAAATACACAGACATCAGAGCACGTAAGTCTCTCTGACCGTCTGTCAAGATTTTCTTCATGGATGAAAGCAACTCAAGCTGTTGCACATCTCATCCGTCGTGGCAGGAAAGATAAGTCAGCAAATCACAGTGCAGAAATGAGAGGATGCACAGTGAGTTATCATAAAGGACTTACAGAGACAGGTGTATCTACAAGAAATAAGGTTGCTCAGTAAGGGAACTCAGCTTCCTTCTCAGAGTAAACTATATCGATCAGATACTTTTCTTGATCAAGATGGACTTCTCAAGGTGGGAGGAAGACTGGAAAATGCATCTCTCCCCACTTCACTGAAGCATCCAGTGATTATACCAAAGGATCATCACATCACCAAGACAATAATTTCTCACTGTCATGAAAAAGTTCAGCATCAAGGAAAAAGGCCTGACTGTTAATGAGATCAGATCAAACGGATACTGGATCACAGGGATCAACAGAGCAGTCAATAAAAGAATTGAGCCACAGAAAGGCGCCTATGAAATAAAGTGTATTATTATGAAATAGACATGGAAGTAAATGATTTCTGAGGGATTTTGTGTCTGCCCTGCTGTGTTACTTTTTCAGTCTTCCCAAGATTTCATCCCTGTGTTAACATGATTGAAGCCTGAGAGGAGAAGGCATCTGCGTAATTGGGCTGTAGTGAGTTAGTTGTAGTTAGTCTGTAATGAAGATTCAAACTAATTTAACTGGATTGAGTCAGAAAAACAAAAGTCACTTTATCTGGAAGTGAAAAATAGAAGCAAAGGTTTGATTTGAATTAGACTCTATGATCTATCGATCACTATGATGTAAATATTGGAATTATTCTCCTCCACAGTTCTTTGTTTATTTGGCCTACTTCTAACCCTCTGAAAATGATGGCGGATCATCTGGCGTTAGTCTAATTTTTAAGTTAGTGGTGAAGCCAGTGTTTTAAGATTGCAATGAATCTATTGATACCAAACATGTCATGTTATTATACTGGGAAAGTTGTCTTTACCACGAGGTCTGTGAGCCCTCAGTGATTGCTTGTAAATAGTTGCTTTGCTGTCAGACAGCTGTTGGAAGTTCTAAAGTTAGCTCCAAATTAAAAGTTTGTCTGACAGCATGGTTAAATATTGAAAATATTCGTAATATGGTGCACACTTAAACAGATATTGATTTTTTGGAGATTAACCTTTTCATGTGGCAAAAATGTGTTTTTCTGCTGACCCTGTCCACAGCAGTGCATGGCTCTACTTCTCTACTGTAGCTAGAAGTAGCTCATACAACCCCACTTCAAAATACCATAACTATACCTTTGTAGGTGCCATATGTAAGATTCTGAGGCGTTCTACATATTCATTTCATGTTTTAGTCAGTTTTTATTGTTAATGGGTGAACCAGTTGTAATGTAGCTTAAAAAAATAACCCTTCCATGAATTTCTCAGTTGCCGACGACTGTGAAGGACAAAAATTAATTTAGCATAAACAATTGATTGAGGAAATAATTAAATATTTGAATAAATATTAAATTTGAATCTTCAGTTAGGATATAACAGCTAAATTCAAATCCTATAATAATTTTAGGAGACATGTTTCTGTAATGTCATCCTAAAGTAAATATAAAGGTTATTATAGCATGCTTGGTCTGCACCATGGTTCTGCAGCTACAACGCTAGTGGTCACTAAATCCTACACAGATCCTTTAAATGGGATTTTGTCCCAAATAAGATGAGTGTTATTTAGATTTCAGATCTTCCTCCTCATGTTTTATTATGTTTATTTTATGTTGGCAGCACTGTGTTCTTATTAGTTTCAATGAGGAATGTAAAAAGTGACCAAGAAGATACTTTGTCATAGGGACTACACCGAATATATACACCATATACTTATAGCTCCACAACATTGTTAAAGTATTATTCTACAATATGTTGTGTCATGTTCTATTTGAATGTGTAACATGTGACTCCTCTGAATAGTAAATTCACTGCTGTATTTTCATTGTCTCACAGTGTAGATACAGTTCGTTTACAAAATATGCTCATTGCTGCTCTCCTCCAGGTGGAGGCGCTGTAGGACAAACACACACAGCTGTTTTTCACGGAAACAAGAAAGAAAGGTGCAGTGGAAGCGGTTGAACGTAGACAGAGCTTGTTGTTAACGTGTGTGTTTGTCCCAGCTGTTGTTGAACATACAAAGAGTGTAAAAAGTCTGGGTCCCGCTGTGTTACTCAGGCTGCGCACAGCGCTATTCACAGGCGCGATCCCATACTGAGCGGCACGGGGCTTTGACTGCTCCGTTTCCGACCTGGGCCGGCCACCCCTCCTTAGACACCTGGTGGTCCCGGGCTCCCCCAGGAGCACCATTCGATACCGAACTTAGTGCGGACACCCGATCGACATAGTCCGCTGCAGCTCAGAGCTCCGGAGCTCAAACGATCCGCCAGCCTCAGCCTCCCGGTAGCTTGGATACAGGCGCGCGCCACCGCACCCGGCAGCATCTGTCCTCGCGCATAGGAGGCTGGAGTTTTTAAAACGTGACGTCATCAGGAGGGACACGTCAAAAACCTCCAGCTGCAACGTTGAAGGCTGGTCCGTATTCATTTTCCTGAAGCTCCCTCGCTGATAAAACCTGATTTCAAGAAATCTTTTAAAAGCTGTGAGCTCAGTAAAATCAAACTCCAGCACCAACAATGAAAATACAGCAGTGAATTTACTATTCAGAGTGTAGCTGCAGAACCATGGTGCAGACCAAGCATGCTATAATAACCTTTATATTTACTTTAGGATGACAACAGTAACATGTCTCCTAAAATTGTTATAGGATGTAATTTAGCTGTTATATCCTGGACGATTCAAATTAATATTTATCAAATATTTAATTATTTCCACATCAATGTGTTTATGCTAAATTAATTTTTGTCAATTCATGGAAGGGTTATTTAAGCTACATTACAACTGGTTCACCCATAACGATACAAACTGACTAAAACATGAAATGAATACGTAGAATGCCTCAGAATCTTACATATGGCACCACAAAGGTATAGTTAGGTATTTTAAAGTGGGGTTGTATGAGCTACTTCTACCTAGAGTAGAGAAGTAGAGCCATGCACTGCTGGTGGACAGGATCAGCAGAAAACACATTTTTGCCACCTGAAAAGGTTCATCTCCAAAAAATCAATATCTGTTTAAGTGTGCACCATATTACGAATATTTCAATGTTAACCATGCGGTCAGACAAACTTAATTTGGTGCTTACTTTAAAACTTCCAACAGCTGTTTGACAGCAAAGCAGCTATTTACAAGCAATCACTGAGGGCTCACAGACCTCGTGGTAAAGACAACTTTCCCAGTATAATAACATGACGTGCTTGGTATCAATAGATTCATTGCAATCTTAAAATCCATATAACACTGGCTTCACCACTAACTTAAAACTAACCTTTGCTTCTATTTTTCACTTCCAGATGATGGACTGTTGTGTTCTGACTCAACCCAGTTAAATTTGAAGTTTGAATCTTCATTACAGACTAACTACAACTAACTCACTACAGCCTAATACGCAGATGCCTTCTCCTCTCAGGCTTCAATCATGTTAACACAGGGATGAAATCTTAAAAGTAACACAGCAGGCAGACACAAAATCCCTCAGAAATCATTTACTTCCATGTCATTTCATAATAATACACTTTATTCATAGGTGCCTTCTGTGGCTCAATCTTATGACTGCTCTGTTGATCCCTGGGATCCAGTATCCGTTTGATCTGATCTCATTAACAGTCAGGCCTTTTCCTTGATGCTGAACTTTTTCATGACAGTGAGAAATTATTGTCTTGGTGATGTGATGATCCTTTGGTATACACTGGATGCTTCAGTGAAGTGGGGAGAGATGCATTTTTCAGTCTTCCTCCCACCTTGAGAAGTCCATCTTGATCAAGAAAAGCATCGGATCGATATAGTTTTATCTGAGAAGGAGCTGAGTTCCCTTACTGAGCAACCTTATTTCTTGTAGATACACCTGTCTCTGTAAGTCCTTTATGATAACTCACTGTGCATCCTCTCATTTCTGCACTGTGATTTGCTGACTTATCTTCCTGCCACGACGGATGAGATGTGCAACAGCTTGAGTTGCTTTCATCCATGAAGAGAATCTTGACAGACGGTCAGAGAGACTTACGTGCTCTGATGTCTGTGTATTTAGTGTTTGAATCTTCAGAATCTCCAATCTGAATTTCTATGATGACATCGACAACTGGAGGTAGCTCCTTTTCCCATAGTAACTGAGTCCTGTGCACAGCTTGATGTGAGGATCTCACTTGTGCTGAACCTCTAGAGGCAAGGTCTGCAGGGTTATTGTTAGTAGAAACGTAGCTTCACTGCTGAGGAACCGTGCTAAGATGTATTTTCTGTATCCTGTTTGCCACAAACGTGTGAAAACGACGTGCCTCATTGCTGATGATCCCAAAACTTCTTTGGAATCAGTCCAGAAATATTCATCAACATCTGCCAAACCAAGCTCCTCTTTCAGAGTGTTTGCTTGCTACAACTACACACAGCAGCTGTCAACTCCATCCTGGGGATCGTTGTGACTTGATTGGTGCTATCTGGACTTTCCCATAACCATGCACAATAAATGTTACCATCTTCATTTACCTGTCTAGTACAAACACTGGCCATAACCATGTGTGCTTGCGTCAGAGAGTGGTGTATTTGTTTTTCACAACTTGTCCAAAACCAGAAGGCACATAGCGCGTGGTATGGTGATTTTTTCCAAATTTGCAAGATCGTTCTTCCAGCGTTCCCACACTGGTTGCAGTTCACTGGGAAGGGTAGCTGGGTATGGTATCAGCTTAAAGTTGAAAATGAATATGATACTTTTGCTTAACCCCAATATAAAACTTGAGTAAAATGTCAAGATATCTCCTGAGTGCACTAAAGGCATGACATTTTATAGGAAAAGTAAAGATTTCTACTAACTCTGTTATTACATATTAAAGGTGCTAGAAAGTGTAACTCATTTTTCAGAAACAACTTTCTTTTTTGTGCAGGTTATTAGGATAAGGAAATCTTTTGATTAAGTTTTATTTCGAAATGCAAACCAAAAGAAAAAAAGAAAAGTAAAGCAAACATTTAAATGTAAGATATAGACATACAATTTGAAAAGGAGTGAGAAGAAGAATAACTTCTTCTCTTCTACAAAGTTTATCTTTGTTAAACATATCTCGTTTCTGCTCTTTGTTACTTCTGTGAAAGGGTACAGTGTTACACACATGTTTACTTCAACATGCAGGTTTTCAAACTGTAACATTGTTATGAGGTTTTTTTTAGTTAGCAAACATATTACATCTGACTTGTTAAAGGCCTGGGATTTGAATTTTTTGGTCAGTATGCCAATTCTGAATGCGCATGTTTTTGTTCATATTAATTTATTTCATTCATATTTATGTCTTTTTGTTTTATTATGTATTGCCATAAACATTTAGTAAAAATGGCCAGTATCTGTCACGTGATTTGTGATTTGAAGTGTTTTGACTGAAACATAATTGCCAATAAGAAATGATAGTTCATTATCGTATCGATGAAAATGCAAGAAATAGTATCGATTGAATCGAATCCTAACAGTGTTGCATGGCCCATTTCCTAATATATATCTAGGCTCCAGATTCAAATGTAGCCTCAATTGCATTTTGGAATACTTGTTTCTAAATGGCAGGGTCTGTGTAAAATATCCAGTGGTAGTTAGATGCAAGTTCATTTCTCTGCAGTTTATTAAACACTTTTTGTAGAATACAATCTCTAGTGGTAGCCAAAGATTTCTTACATTCCTCAAAACATAAATTATTCAGCAAGTTTAATATGACAATATATTATACCATAATAATGTTAATTAGTGTCAAACAATGTATAAACATACAAATACACGTGTAGCAATGGCATCTGTGGTGAAACAAAATCTCTGTACACAACCAATAATGAAATACCATACGTCATTTTGTATCTGCAAGTTATGCATTGGGTGACAGAGCCATGTGGTCACAAGGTGATCTGACTGTCCGTTCCTGGCTTGGAAAAGCAGACACAGCAGACTGATGTTGTATATAAAAAGCTAAATAGTGCTTCAACACAACACCTCAGTCAGGCTCCAAAGATGTATAGCGAAATGTTTCAGACATTAATAGACTTCATAGAAGAGCGTTTCCAACACCAACAACATACACTTTTATTAAATATTCTGAGACTCCGTCAGCATTTGCACAGAAGGCTCATACGGTAACAGAGACAGGTGTGGTAAAAGAGAGTCTGTTCTGTTGTATATGTTATTTTATTAGAAACCCTTAATCTGTGTCATAGTGAGCTGCAATAGCTCTTGGCTTTTTATTTATTTTGTCACAATGATACGTGTTTGACCCCCATGAAAATCTTTTTATTATAAGGCCATTCAAAGGGCTGAATGTTCTTCTCACACGTGTTTACTGAAGGCAGGCTCCATAGACGCATTAGAAAATGTATTCAAGATGGTCTTATCTATCTATCTAATCTATCTATCTATCTATCTATCTATCTATCTATCATCTATTCTATCTATCTATCTACTCTATCTATCTATCTATCTTCTACTATCTACAAGCTACAAGCAACATCGTGTAAAGTAAAATAGTGACATATTGGCTCAAGTAATAAGGGTCTTAAAATGAGATCTTGATATAAGACCTCTCTTTAGGTCAGGTATATTAAAGCCAGGTGAAGATATACTTTACTGATACACACAGGGATTTTACTTTCACTTGTTACAGCAATTCACAGTAACAAGGATAAGAATACAAATACAATAAATAAGTAATAAAAGAATAAAAGAAAAGTCATCTGAGGAAAAAAAGTAGTGACCGATCTATATGTGTTTGACACATCAGGGTTTTCTGTCAGTCGTGGAGCCAATCAAGATCACACACACATCACTATGGACAGAAACACCTGCTGCACGTGTATCATCTCCATCACGCCAATGCGCGTGCTGGTAGTCATGGAGACAGAAAGGGGCGTGGCCAATTGGGCCAGAAACCGCGAAGCAGCTCTGGAACTGCTCATTCGAGCTTGGACTGGACACGGATTAGGCTGCTGAGAAAAGCTCTGTCGGAAAAGTGGACTGGAAAAGTTCTCCTGCAGACGAACTGTTGGATTGTGAGCTGAATAAACACCCAGAGAGAGAAAAATGGACCCGCTGGAAAGTTTCTTCAAACACAGACAAACACACCCTGTTTCGGATCCCCTGCTGAGCAGAGTCAGGCGGTGGACCTTAAAGGTTTACAAGTAAGACTTCTTTTAATGTTGTGCCAAATTTATTTAAAGATATTCCGAAACCCTTAAATGAGTTTCAGGACAAAGTAATATTTAATTCATGTAAATGTTGTATATAACGCTAAAAAAACAACAGAATTTGAACTGGCCTGTTGGGAAAACAGTTTTGGTGACACTGACGTTTCTCGGGTGTAAAACGATATTAGATGGTAAAATTGACGGAATATCCCGGACGTGAAAAATGTGTCAACAATTGTGTAGTAACTTAAAATGCTACATTTTTTTGCAAAGTTATCGATGAACTGTTATGGAAAAAAGATGGCGACCGTTCCATATTTTGAATCAGAGCCAAGATCTCATATTTTCTGTCACCATGGAGATTAAACGTTTAGGAGCAACATGTTGTGATTTAGTTTAAATGTATCCATTGAATTTCAGTTGATTTATTTAATGGGACCATGTGCAGTATTAAACATGAACGATTACATGTGATGTACTGCCCAGAGTTAGCTTTCAGCTACTTTCACTGCAGTCCCTTCGGCAGACACAGTTAAACCAAATAGACATATTACAGAGACGCCGCATTGAGCGGGTTGGTCGTTGGCGCGATACGTCAACGGTCCGCCATATTGGTTCGGGCAGATCTGCCCGTAAACTAATACAAGGAAATGGACTGAACTTCATAAGCGCCTTTCTACAAAGTTCTTTAAGTTAATGTCTCTTAACACCCATTCACACACACACTAATATTCTGGGAAACAACAGGCACCAAAAAAACGGATGTAACTTTAAAGTGAGGAATAAAGAGCACTTATAACGTGTACATACAACACATACACACACACACACACACACAACACCACACACACACACAACACACATATATAATAGATATATATATATATATATTATATATATATATATATATGGAATAGAGAGTACTACTATGTGTGTAACACTGTTTTACTGTGATGAAATATTGAAATATTTAATTTAACATTAATCATATAACCAGATCCTGAAATGTAGATGTGACATGAGGGTTTTCTGAATAAAGAGCACACCACCTCACACACTATATTGATATGTAATAATATATTCTATAATATATTATATATATAATTATTGTGTGTGTGTGTGTGGTGGTGTGTGTTGTGTGTGTGTTGTGTATGTGTATGTATGTCACGTTAGTGCTCTTTATTCATCACTTAAAAGTTACATACGTTGTTTTTGGTGCCTGTTTGTTTCCCAGAATATTAAGTGGTGTGTGTGATGGGTGTAATAAGAGACATTAACTTAAAGAACTTTGTAGAAAGGCGCTTTAGAGTTCAGTCCATTTCCTTGTATTAGTTTACCGTAGATCTGCCCGATCCAATATGGCGCGACGTCGCATACGATTCACGCTCAATGCGGTGTCTATGTATATATGTTGTGGATGAAACATATTAAAGCACAATAACAAACAGTACAAAGAAAAAACACACAGGACACAATATTCAGTCCCACAGGATTTCGCGGGCCTTTTTGAAATGTTGGCGGCCTAAAAAGGCCTGATGTTGCATGAGGTTTTAAAAAAAATGCGGTGTAAAAGTTGCGGTGCTTTTTACATTTTGTTGCGAAGTGAAAGTTTGTGATAAGTTGCATCCGACAGTCGCGCCGGGGGCGAGTGGCCCCGTACCCGGGGCCCGACCACAGGAGCGGCGAAGTCCGGGCGGGAGGGTGCTTTCCCTTTCCCTTGTGCCTTTCCAAGCCGATCCAGAGTCGGTCACGCCCGGCTGGGGCCAGCCAGCGCCAGGGATCCTCCCGCACCGTGCGGCCATCCCTGACCCGCCAAGTTCAATCCCCTAGGCAGACTGCGCGGAAGTTGCGAAAAAATCGCGGTGATTGGTTAAATTGCAACACCGCGCTGATTCACGGGGATTTACGGAAGTTGCGTTTGAAGGTTGCCAAACGCAACTCGCGGTTCCTGGAGGGTCCTGATAAAATGGAGTTTATTTTTGTCTCAAAATAACCGTAAACGAGAGTGAATCTACAAATGTTCCTGGATTTCACACGTCTTTTGCTATCCACAAATACAAAATTTTCTAATTCGTAACTTGGTATTTTTGGTTTGTTACAAATATATGTGGTATTTGTAAATATATTCCCATTTGTAAAAACAAAAGCATTTGTAAAACTGAAAAATTCATTTGGGGATCAACATTCACACAACACGCGTCTCTATTCACAAAACACACGCATCTAGGGTGGCCGTGGTTTGGTTCTAAATGTGTACATTGAACGTTATATTAAGTCAGCTTTCTGGGCCGTAAAAACAACATTTCAAGATATAGCATTGTTTAGTATATTTCTACTAACGAGAAATGTGCGTTTTACTTTCTAAATCTGATGTTGAATAAGCAATTGTGTTATTATTAGGTCCTCTAGCCATAATTTATAGTCCATGGGTTTAACAATGTGTAGCAGTTAAATGCTTTCCGGAGCATGGATCTAATACATCCATGTGCTGAGTCGAAATCCTTGAGGCCGATCGGCCGTGGATGAGTTTCTGTATGTAACTGCTCAGCTATACAGCACTAACCCTGGTTACATCCAGAACCAGGGACGGAGGATCCGCCACGTTGTTATGGTAACCATGACGATAAATTATCCGCTAGAGGACTAATAAAACACAATTTTGCTTTCATTCATAAATTTAAGAAGTAAAAAACAGACATTTTAATCGCTAGAAATGTCCTCAAAACAATGGCCAGATATATCTTGAAATGTTGTTTTTTTACGCAGAAAGCTGAATAATAACGTTCAATAACACATAGAACACTGGCCACCTAGTGGTGAGGAGGGCGGCATTGTGTGAATCCCGAATATTTTGTTTGTGGGCGGGCGGATCTCGGCAGAAGGCTCAAAAATGCCGAAGAGAGGCGTGTGGTGTGAATGGTGAATCCACAAAGTGCAGAATCACCTTCACAAACAGAATTTTCAGTTTTACAAATGACTTTTTTTGTTTTACAATGGGAAATATATTTACAAATACACATATATTTGTAAAAACCAAATACAAGTTACGAAGGAGAAATTTTGTATTTGTGGAATAGCAAAACAACGTGTGCAAATCAAGGAAACTTGTAGACACGCTCTTGTACGTTTAATGTCATTTCTGAGACAAAAAATAACTTCCATATGATAATAACAAAATTACAAGTTAACACAATAGCACATGCATATCACCCACAATGTCCAGTGGCTACAGAGCTGATGATCCCTTTAAGCAGACGTTTTAATTTGGTTGTAAATGGACTGATGGAGGTGCAGCCTCTTTACATCATCAAGGTAGGTCAGTCCACTGAGTTGTGGCTTTCACAGAGAAGGCGATTGCCCAAATGCAGAGCGCCGAATTGTTTACCAATCAACCGAGGATATTCTATTCCTTGTAAAAATCCTCAAAGCCAGTAATTGGATTTTTCCAGTACCCTACAGTGATGGAATGCAGTGGCTTTTTGGTCTGGATTTTTTCAGAGTTTGTTTTGTGTATGGATTTAAGAGGTCCTGATGGTTTATTTCTCCAGCCTGCCCAACCAGATGTAATACAATAAGACATATGGGAAAGATCCAGAGCAGGCATAAATTATCTTGGCTGCCGTCAAAGAGAGAAAGTTTTCTGTCTAAAATTCCAGGTGTACTTTTATGGTTTTAACTGTTTTTTTGTTTTTTAGCATATTGCTTAAAGGTCAATTTCGATCCATGTGACACACAGATACTGAGTAGTACAGAAGTTTACTACACACACACACACAGTAGACTGGCAGTAGCCATATTTACTGCAAACACACCAGACAGGATGTTCCGGCGGTAAGATTTTTATACTGGGCTCAGATATACTGTTTGTGGAATCACGAGCAGTACAGGTATTTGTGTAACAACAGAAAAAGGCAAACACACACAGTAGACTGAGCAGTAGGACATATTTACTGCAAACACACAGACAGTATGTCTGCTTTTAAAGATGTCTATGCTCCAGTATACTGTTGTGTGGTATCCCAACAGTACAGATAATTTAATGTACACACACACACCACACACACACGTATACCAAGGTAGTACAGATATTTACTGCAGACACACACACACACCACAGTAAGACTGAAGTAGACATATTTACTGGGCAAACACACAGACAGTATGTCCCTGCATTAAAAATGTCTACTGCTCAGTATACGGTTTGTGGACCAAAGCAGTACAGATATTTACTGTAACACACAAACACGCACACAGTATACTCAATAGTAGTGATTTTACTTCAGACACACACGAGTATACTGAGGAGCATAGACCCCCCACCATATTTATGCAACACAACAGAACAGTATGTCTGTGGTAAAGATTCTAACTGCTCAGTATACTGTTTTGTGTAAGCCGAGCAGTACAGATATGTACTGCACCACACGCACACAGTATGCTCAGTAGTACAGATATTTACTACAGACACACACATACACACAGTAATATGAGCAGTGACATATGTAATGCAAACACACGACAGGAGGTCTGCGTAAGAGGTCTACTGCTCAGTATACTGTTTTTTATGTATTCACGACATACAGATATTTGCTGTACACACAAACGCACACACACACAGTATACTGAGCAGTAGACATTTTACTGCAAACACACAGACGTAATGTTTGCGGTAAAGATGTCTACTGCTCAGTATACTGGTTTTGTGTATCCAGCACAGTACAAGTATTTAATGCCACAACACACACGCACACACAGTATAACTGAGCTAACATATTGTACTGCAAACACACAGACAGTTATTCTGCGGTAAGGATGTCCCTACTGCCTC
>NC_040013.1:9869841-10065717 GCF_000972845.2 Larimichthys crocea
AAGGTAATTTCTACTAAAACAACACCGCCACTGATCTATCTAATCCATCGATAAAATCACTGTAGGTAGCAGAGACTGAAGTTATATATCATAAATTTTGTTTTCTATCTCTTTTCAGATGGACTTGCTGAAGAAAACCTGTACTGAAATAAGTCTGTGACTTACTGTACTACCACTTGTATGACATATTGTCAGGACAATCTTCCTTCGCTGGATTCAAAGAAGAGTGTGAGCAAAGACATTTAAAGGACGTCTTTGCTAAGACGTTGTTTCCCCAGATGACTTACTGTATTTCTGAATGTAGAAAATAATCTAAAGTAGATTAAGACTACAGCTCTGTCTTCATTTCCCAACACTGCTGTCAACTATGTTTTGCTGATGTCTTATATTTTATGAAAAGGTACTTTTTTAAAAATGTGTCAGAGTGCCAATGGAGGTATATTTTTCTTCTAACGCTGAGTGACCACAGTTTACTATTGAGCACTTTATCAATGTCATTGCCACAAGAATTTTATAAACAAGGTGTGCTGATTCAAAGGAACATTAGTTTTCAGAGATACCTGGGTGAGCTTTAATACAAAAATCATTTGGTTTTAGGTGCCTTGAAAAAATGTAATGAAGACTGAAAGATCAGAAAAAATTATATTTCCATTCCTTATTTGTTCTTAGTGTTTATTTTTTTCCCAGTGTGCCATTATTGCTTTCATGCTGTTATGAATAAAGACGCAAAGCTGAGAAATTGCTCAGTGAAAAAATGATGATTGTTACTTAAACACCTACCTCAATGGTACATATAAATACATTCCAAGGCCTATTAAGTAATTATATTTATTTTGAATGTACTCACTTCTTACTCACACTTAATAGTGTTCAAAATGTTTTTTGTTCATGGTACCGGTACTGTATGTATCTGAATGCTCAATGTTATTCCAATTTGATTCGAATGTTTGAAATGTAAATAAAACTCGTGAAAAATGCATTGGATTTTATTGATATGATTTCAAAGTATCTATCTTAAAACTCATCACAGGTATATAACGTTTACTTTTACAGGAAATGCAGTGATGCAATGATGCTATGTTAGACTCATAATACATTTAAACACGGTCAGTACCACATCTAATTTGCTACACCATTGGTGCAGCAAGTTATAACTCATCACTAACATGTAGTATTATTAATATAGTTATCTTTATGAGATCCAGAGCAACATTAACATTCATTCTCAATCATATTTCTGTTTCTTTAGCAGCTGAATGCTCCACTAGCTAGTTGATAACTTGCGCTGTATGTTGGTGGCTTGGTGCTGTCCTGTCTGGAAACATGGCTAATGAGAGTTGTGACAGTGAATCAAAGCAGTTTTAATAGTGGGCTGTAAAGCCACAACAATGAACTGAAAGACGCCTGCACAGAGCTGAGGAGAACCACACAGTTGGGCGATAATTCTCTTCGGTGTGTGTCACTAGGACAGACACCTTTCGCATAACATTTAATAACCTGAGACATTTTTAATCTAACAATATTGATTTGTGCAGCTTTAAAATACATTTTTTTTGTAGGAACGGTTATTTATAATAAATGGGTCTGCTGTGTATTTTTTAATGTCTTTTTTATGTGCACTTTCTTTGTATCTGATGAAATTGCGTCCAGATAAACAGCCCCAGCACAACGTCTACTGAGTTTTTGAGTGCTCCATTGATTTTTACATATTGTGGCTGGTCAGACTAGTGAGAGCATATATACTGTATGCAGAGGAATCAATGACATGTTTGGACAGATGCACAAAGTCAATGATTCTAGTTAGACAAAGAAGTGAATTGACTGGGCACTGAGGAGACTGATGGATCACCCTGGTTAAACAGAGACGTGGCTCTAGAGAAGCACCCGGACCATATGCATGACTGTGGAACAAAAAGCTCACGAGGGGCACTATAGTAATGCTGCTGGTGCAGTGCGAGCATTGCAGAGCCCCTGTGTTTTTTACATGTGAGTTAAAACAGCCACTAGATGGAGTGATAGCTCCAACAGCCTCCCAGTAACACAGATATCTGCATGCCACTGGTGTAATGTAACTCAAACAAGCTTGAAATAAAATGAAGGAGTGTGTGCATGTGTATTCGTGTGGTGATGGCAGCTCAAAAGGACACCATTCAGTCCGTTCATGAGCAAACAGCCCAGATGCCTAGTCTTATCCATGGAGACCTAATTAAGAGTGATGTCTGTCGGAGGGTACAGTGGCAAATAAAGTTCCTAACAAGTCCCCACATCTGCTGCGCTCCTGTCTTCCTGCTTCACTCAGCTTTACCTGAAACAATAATTATTTCCCAGAGGTCCGTTGACACCAGGTCCGTGGTATCGACAAGTTTGTCCGCACCAAGGAGACAGCAAGAATTTGCCTTTTCACTTCACAGACACACACATTGAATACACCAAACAATGCCACGTCTACAGATTATATAACACAGCAGTAAGGAGAGCACTTTTCACACATGATTTATTAGATGAGGTATGACTGTGTGTTTTCATGATTTTTCACTTAACATAACTAACACCTCTCATGATAATGACATTATCGTGAGAGGTGGTAGCTGGAGTGATAGTGGTAGATCAGCTGTTTGTGTGTGACAATGGTGTTAAATACTGAAAACAGAGCATATGCTCTCGATTTAAGTCAACAACAAACATACATATATATATATATATATGTGTGTGTGTATGTGTGTTTGTGTGTGTGTGTGTGTGTGTGTGTGTGTGTGTGTGTAAAAGCAGGAACACAAACACACTCAATTTATCTCTAGAGGTGCGTTAATGTATCATTTAATTACACAGGCGCCTCCCCCCCCTTTGTCAATCTGATATTAAATTAATATGATATAAAATTAAATGAACTAAATGTATGCCTCACATGAGTGGTGAAGTACTGAAGAAGTCTGCCAGTGAAAGTGAATGATGAATTGCAGTCGGCTGATTTTGTGATTCATATCTGAGATCTGACAGCGCATTGGGGCTGAAGATTACTGTACAGGAGAAGTGACAAAAGGGAAACATAGCCAAAACTGTCATCTGACCCACTTCAGTAGCTTCTAAAACGCTTTCTCAGGTGGATGACTGGAGGGCGGATGCTGAGGGAAAAGCGCAGCAGTGCAGTTAAACAGAGCACCTCATGGATGGGATTCTTTTCAGAGTTGTGCCTCCCTCAAGCAGCCAGGTTTTCATATCCTGCCTCTCCGGTGGCTTCTCACAAATGATTACCTCATTACCTTGCAAAAAAAAAAAAAACTCTCCAAATTGAAACTCTCACTGATTTCAGACAACAGGGCCTTGGGTGGCGATGCCGTGTTTTCGTTTATTTACCGGCTTTATGCTTCTATTGTCACTGCAACCAGGCTTGAGGGCTCCGTTGAAAGCTTATCTTGTGGTCTACATTTGAAATAGATGAAGACGTGGAAAGCCATCGAGCTAAGAATGTGATTTGTCTATTTTGCTCCAGGATTGTTTGGCAGATAGAAGCAGTGACATAGAAGATAGCAGCCAAGGTCACAGAAAGGTGGTACATACTGTCATGAGGGAGGCCTGAGCTGTTATTGCACGTTAACCTGAACCTGTCTTTTCATTCTCCACACTCCACAAGGAGACCCTCACTGTGTAATTCATTTTCTCCTTGTCTCAGCGTATAAAACAGCCCACTATTGTTTTGGCTGCATCACATTTCCATGTCTATAAGGTTGCTGTCCCACTTTTCAAAGGAGGCACATCACCTGACTGGTTCTGGTTCAGTCAGCACACACTGACACTGTAATTGGGTTAAACAAAAAGACCCAAAATAGACTGCAGCCTGTTCCCTTCAGGAACCCTCGTGTTATTCCCGTTGCCATGCCTGAAACCACAGATCTGTTTCAACGCTGGATTCCAGTCATGCAGAGTCAACACATCCTGTTCATATTCACAAGAGAAAGGCCAGCCAACCAGGGAGAAGAATGCAAACGGCAGCCTAACAGCAGAGCCTACTTGCGTATGAACGTTTGATTTATTTTCTTCTGTTCTCTCTCAGGGAGGAGTTAAGCAAAGCACCTGCCCACAGAAGAGACATAAGCACCCAATTATGGCAAGATTTGATTTACATGTTAGCCGTTGTGTATTGAGAAAAGCATTTTCCCCGATAAGAGTTTCCATTGGGGACTCGAGAATATGTGCCTGGTTGAGGATTGTGCTTTACAGCAATCCCAAACAGATTTTCACGGGTTTACATGAAGCTCTTTTTTTTCTGCAGAAGCATACCACTAGTTTTAGGGAGTTAAAGCCACTCAATATGTTGTGTATTTACCCTCCATACACGCAATCCCCAGCATTCAGATAATCAATGCTCTGTGCTGTAATTCCAATACAAAACAGCACATATGTGGATTTCTGTGAGATATAGTTTGATTTTCCAAGCACTGATGTTGTTTGTATAGTAATGTGGGTGCTTAGAGTCATTGTTAGTAATAACCAGCATGTGGATTTCCAGCCATCAGCACATCACGTGTATTCTACATACAAGGACTAACGTCATAAACATGTTTATCTTTGCACTTCTGCAGAATCCCAGGGGCTGTAACACGAACATGAACTGCTGTACGTGAAGGACTTATTGAGGGCAGAGATGATTAGAAAGCAATTAATTAAGTGAAATGAAATTAGGATTTCACAAGAAGTAAAAATTAATCAAATAGAATCAAATAAAACGTTTTTTTTTTTAATAAATGACAAAATAATTGATGCATTGCTAAATCATAAATGAGTGTTAAGACCTCATTAAATGTTGGCATGTGTAAATCAATTTGATGACCCAATTTCTAATGGGGGAAATAAAAATAAATTTACATATGCATTTTACAAAACAGGAAAATTAATAATTTTTTCAAATGATCAAATCACTTAGATTCATTCCCTTTAACCAGTCACTATATCTTGCTTTCTTTACTTACTGTTGCGTGTCAAGCTTTCCGTTGTCGTGCATATGCAGTTTACAATAATAATGGGCAGGTTTACCACTCGAGACAGTCATTTTTGACAAATGGATTCTTGAATTCAGACGAATGTAGAGAAAAGCAGCTCCTCTTCATCAATTTCTGATGGCTGAAATGTCGACTGATGCAGATTTTATCAGTTGCTGTAGCTGAAGCTAAGCCTGCATTAGTTCCTGATTGAGAACACTGTCTCTGGTTGACTCTAATGTTTCCAGATGATTTATTGAAACATGAATCCTGTTCCAGGCAACAACAAAAAAAAGGTAGCGTCACCACTTGAAGAAGACACGAATAAAGAAACAGCCTTATTGTCGTATTACAGGTCCTTCAAACATGGAAATGAAAAAATGGAAAAACAGACTATTATTTAGTTCCAAAGAAACCTGTTTGGTAAAAAAAGTTACAAAATGGTGCTTTCATCTGACTTGATTGGGAGAGGAGTAAAATGATATTGCCTTTTTGACTTCTTCTGTGTGATTGTGTGTGGGCGAGTGCTTGGTTCTTTAAAATTCATCAGACCCTTTCAGCGCTCAGTTAGCTTGGGTTTAGCCCTCATTTATAATTCTGACGGTGCAACTCACTCAAAGGGCACACGGTCTCAGCTCATGCATAACATAGACACTATTCTAGTCAAATGGTTTCACTCCATTCTTCTTATTTTAAAATGATTATTTATTTGATTACTTATTTTATTTTATTTTAAGCCCTATTGTTCAAGACTCAATCTTTTCTCTTGACTCACAGGATTTTTCATGTTGCTGTATTGGCAATTTTTTCATCCAAAGCAGAGTTTTGATGAAGTTATGGCCAAGTTAAGAAGACTTCAGCTGCATTTCTGAATTTCTGAATATGGCACATTCTCCGTAAGACACATGGAAGTTCTTGGAATTAACATGTGTCATATAGATATTAATATTTCTGAGTACTGTCACGCTGTGCTGATGGAGTGGAATGATGGAGTTAACGCAGCAGGAGAAGAAGTCTTTACACTACAGAGGAAACTTCTCCCTTTACGGTACATCAAACCAACCACGAGAAGAACTTTGGGTAATGCTGGGCACAAGACAAAACTCTTGTGGTTTCACACCTCCACAAAGAAATATCCTCAGCCTGGCGGGGGTCAGTGTGTGGGTGGTCTGTGACGCTGTTTGAAGGATGAAGAAATAAAAGGAAAGACTTGGAGAAGATAAGAGAGGGAGAGCGTCCCTGCACACCTCAGTGAAATCCTTTCATTTTTTTATAACTCGACCTTTGCATAAAAGCAACTATAAACAACAGAGGATCAGGTAAAACTACTCCCCACCACCACTAGGCAACACATCATGCACTGATTTGTTATCTTGAGGGATTTTAACTTTATTTGTTTGCTCAGAAAATGCATGCTTAGTAGTGGATGACAGACTCTGCTGTAGGTGCTGCTGTTGTAAATGTACAAAATGTTCCAGATAAAAAGATCTTTGTACAACAAGATTTATTCATGCTGAGGTATTTCATCTTCATATTGCAGTCACAAGTGGTCCTGCTTTCAAGCACATTACCATGGAAACGGTACAGTGCACAGACCAATATAGGTAATGGTAAATAGCCTGAATCTCAGCATCTTGGATAATATTGTTACATTACACATTGTCAGATTATTTGTGCCGTTCTAAACAGAATATGTTTTTATTAGGCAAACAACCTAATACATCATATACTTAAGTAGAAATGTGCATATAGGCGTGCTCATTGTACTCCACAAAGTACAATACAGAAACAGACTACCTTGCTAAGAATAAAAGAGAAAGAAACCTCCCCGCTTGTTCTTGCTTCAGCAGAATCAAGGTCATCTCTTGACTTTTCATTATCATAGAATTGGTATGAATTATAGGAAACAATCTTAATAAAAATGCTCAGTGCTGAGAGGTTTCTGCCAAGAAAATATATTTACTAAGATTTGTGAAATCTGTATTGCTTTGCTTTTATTGGCAGCTTTCATTCATCTTCTATTTTAGACCGCAACCCAATCGTGTTACACGCAGAACCCAATTACAAGACAAGAGGAGACAAGATCTATCCATGTTGCTGATCACTATTTAGCTCATACCAGCACCCGCTAATGATGATAATTGAAGACAGTGCTGCCCGTGTGACAATTTGGCATTACCCAGTCATTAATATATTCATCTTACACTCAGATTAATGTGCTGACGGTGATCCCGGTGACCTCTAGTCTGCAGGGACCTCCGTCACGTGCTCAGGTCACGCACACCTTTTCCTACAGAGACTGTAGTGCTGGAACAAGTGTACAAGAATCTAGGCTATGTGGGAAAAAAATATAATGACTGATAATGGAGCTTAGGCCGACTGCCAGATGGAGAAGAAAGATGTAATTAGAAAGTAAAATGAACACAGATTTGTTAGTGTACACATATTTTATTGTGCATTACCCAGAGCACACACAGCCACACTACTCACACACACAAACAAACAAAGAGAAATGGCTTTGTGCTCCAACAAATAAAAATCAATAATGATTTCACACAGCTAATCAAACATGATCTCTTTGGATTTTGGACAGGAAAGTGGTTGATTTAAATTGAATATACCCTATTCAGCGTTAAAGCAGTCACTTTGCCCTCTCAGCAAGCCCAGTTTTATTGAATAGATCTGTGCTCCTCAAGGGTACCTTAAAATACTCATAGAGCTAGAGCCTACAAAACATTTTCTTTCTACTGCTCTCACCCCTTTACTTCTCTGTGAGTCACTGTGTATTGTGTGCCGCATGACGCTCTCCTGTGTTCTTTTTCTAATCTGAAGTTTATGACTCGGGCTGCACAGGTTCGGGTGTCTAATGGGACTTCTGATGATGAACGCTGAGGCATTGACACTGGGATGATTTATAGTACAGTAGTCACTGGAGGTGCGTACAGGCTGTGCCACCCGGGGAGACGCCTTCCATCACGTCTCATTTGCATTCACTCGATTTCTGTGCCGACGATGACTCACACCACTAATGAGGCACCCACAGGACAGGAGAGTGTTCAGCTCACGGTTACACCGCTGTTTTATCATTCTCTGCAAACGTGTGCGCAGCTCCTCACTGCAGCCTACACATGAATGGAAGCTGTGTTTGATCTGTCAGGGTACATAATAGTTATAATACATCTTTGTTGTCATGCGGGTCATGTCACAGGTCAAAACACCCCACAACAGTTTTGACTAATTTCAGGTACTCTGTACTCAGGTACTCTCTGACTGTGACTTGACTTTTATATGACATAACACAGTTGCCCTAAACATGCATACATTTGACCTTGACACCTTTTAGTAATTAAAATACATTTTAATATTTTAACTTTAGACTTAGTTAGTTAAATTTATTATATTTGAATGAAACCTTCAAAATTAACAACAGAAAACTGCTGCACGTAAATATTTACATTTCATGTATTAATTTAACAAACATTTTTGTTCAAAGTGTTGTGCACACGATGTGTAATGAGTAGATTGAGCAAGTGCACAAAGCACACTCAATTTTACTATGACTACTTTGATTTCTGCCTCCCATGGATGTTCAGTTCTGTAGAGATAAAGTTTCCATTGTGTTGCGTCAGAAAACGTCTATTCTGAGTCTGTGTGAACATTTTTTTTCTTTGTTTTTTCTTTTGCATTTATTTTCAAGTATCCTAAATCTGCATGCCGGAGCCTTCTGACACGAATGCATTTGGTTGCATTTTTGAGTAGAATCTGGAGATTTTTTTTTAATGTTGTCCGGTCCATAAAAATATTTTATGCTTATGTGCTGTGCAGTCAAGCATTTGGTTCAGTTAGAGGTGGTTGTTTTACTGTGGGAAAGTAGTTTATTTGATACATGCGGTAGAAAATCAAAACACGCTTCTGTCTGAGGTAAATTCAGTGGAGTCAGCGGGCTGTGGACATGACAGACTGGGAGATAAAGACATGAAATGCAATATTTGTTCCCACACTAGTGGTGGAGAAATCTCTATGGTGTACTGTTTTGCAGTAAAAGAAGCCTGCAGGTTTTTCTTTAAAAAGAATATTACAGTAGCTTTACTGTTGGCATTTCCTACACATGAGACATATATTACTGATGCACTCTTCAATTTTATCATTATGCTTTTATACTACTTACTACAGTATAAGGTCATGCAAACTGTTGCTGCAATGATGTAACAGCAAAATAAAGACATATAAATGCATTCTGTCTGTCTATAAAAGGCCATTCTATGACTTTAATGCACTCATATTTGAATCAAAAACCCTTGCTTTTAGTTGTGCATCATGATACACACATGTGTCAACAGCTTGAGAGATAGAGAAGCAGCTTGAGGTTTAATCATTCAGACCTCTGCCATGGACCTTTTCTCCCTTTGCTCCTACCTCATAAATTCCGCTCTGAATCCGCACCCCTATGAAAAAAAACACTGTGAAGTCAAAATGAGTGTGTAAATTGAAATTTATGAGTCTAATAACAATGCACGGTGTCATTTGAATAATTTCCTTCTCATACGCTCTTTAGTCATCCTTCATAGGGGTAATAATTGTTTTGTGTGTTTCTCTTTGAGCAATGAACACCAAAGGCAAGAACTTATTTAAACTTTTTCTTAACTTACCAAATTATATATTTTAGTTAATAAAGTAATGAATCAAAAAGTGTTTAGAAGTATTAAATAAGCCTTCCTCAATGCCTCCATGTTAAATCAAAAGCAGCATTGTTGTTTGTATGTTTAGCAAGGTCATCGCATCATTTTATGTTTGCGGTCCTCTGTGCTGTACATGTCATTTTAGGTGGACTGGGATCCTAATTTAGACATCACATACTGTATCTAAACTGGGCTCTGCTCTCCTGTGGTGTGTGGCCTTTCAGTCACAGTGCCATTACCGGAGGAGAGCAGGCTGTGACTGACAGCTTTAGTGGGTGGTAAAGATGTGTGTGTTCCCCTGAGCTAGAAGTGCAGCAGTCCAGTCTGTGCCTTTTCCTCTACTATTGATCAGAAGCAGTTAGACCGTGTCTGTCCATATGAAAGGTCACAGGCTCTTTTTATGTCTCCAGTGACACCACAGAAGGACACCAGTAGCTGCTTACATACATAAAAGCCTGTGGGGAGACGTGTGATGCTCTGGATGTTCAACTGCAGCACTTTATAGGCCACCTTACTCAGTAGAAGGACGTTGAATTGCCTCACATATCCCCACCAACAGTAATTTATTAAATGTGAATGGCTCTATTGAAGAAGGAAATACAGAGTTCATCTTATCCCTGCCCTGTGCTAAAGTTGATGAAATTACTCTGTCCCCTTCACTTGGCAGCAAGAATCAAGTATTAATTACAGTTAATCAAACTTTGCAGATTATAGAGGAATGTGGAAAGGGTCTGACATTGGACGAGTGCACTCCAACTGCCTTTTGGCTTTATTCAATGCATGTTGAGGGTGCGTTTAAAGTGCTGAGCGCCTTTTCGCTGAGGTTGAAATTTCAGAGTATTAGCAAGTTATTAACTTCCCCTAATAGGAAAATCCTGCTCTTGGAATGCAAACGAGGTGAGAGAGCAGTTAGGTGACAACGAGAGCACCGCTCAGCCGCTCATGGGATAATAATGATTTGTTCATTCATGCACAGGGTGAAACAGCCTTTGAGTCCTTAAGTGCTGGTCTAACACGTACATGTCAAAAGTCCATGAGGAGTTTTCTTTAAGTGTCTAGTCATGAAAATTGAATGCCACGGGTCATAAAGAATTGTTATTTATTGGAAAACCACATGGGGATTCCCAAGTGTAGCTGTAACGTGACGTTCCCTTGATGAGAATGGCCATTTAATGATCAGTGCTGGCTCATCAGGGTCGAGTCATCTTTATTCATGTCTTTATTGATTTTGTTGGGATGATTTTGTAATTGTAAAAACATGTAGCTTCAGGCACATAAATCACTTTCCTCTGCACAAAAAGATGGCAACTATTAGAAGGCATATTTGTGAATATCCTCATGGGAAATATTTTATACAAAAATAAACCATATTTAATTCCCTACATGCTACAGTACAGAGCAGAGCAGAAATAGATCTTATACTTTATGAGCTCTGTTGGAGCCATATTGAGTTTAGGAAAATCTGATGATTGATTATGGTATTTTGATTTATGAAGTAATTTAATATGAAAGAACAAAGTAATATGAAAAGACATGTTTTATTCAACGTAAAGGGGAGTTAAAATTGTTTAAATTTCATTTGGATTGTGTGATATGTGACACGACTCCTCAAATAAATGAATGAATGTTTGTACGTGGATTACATTTAATCTTGTTTTAATGAAAAGTCAACCAGAGTTTATTGCTTGATATATTACATCATATTCACATTTTTTTAAATTATATTATTAATCTGATGAGCCAGGCTCCCATAGTGTGCCCGCCCCCACCTAACCTCAGCTGGTTAGCTGGACATTGTTTGATAAGGATTAGCCACTTCAGGCTCCCTTTTCTCTTTTGTGATTTTCATGTGATTACTTAATGTTAATGTTAATGCTGGCTGAAAGATTGTGAATTAATTCATGACATTTATGTAACATGTATGACCTTGAAAAACTCATTTCCATCCGCCTGAGCTGCACTTTGATAAATAGCATGCCGACAGTCTACGATGGTGAACATTAGACCTCGTTAGCATCAGCATGTTAGCATTGTCACTGTGGGCATGTTAGCATACTGACATTAGCATAATTTATATGATTGATAGATGCATAATTAGTCTGGATGAATTCTCCTGAAAGAAACTCAAAGGATGAAGTGTATTAAGTCAGGCTTGCTATCTACTACATGTCTGGTGTCTATGACAAAAAGGATTGTGATTATGTAAACAGCATGTGTGCAAATAAAACTTGTTCTGACCACAAATGTGCCAGTACACTAAAAACTATGACCTTGTTATATTGAAAGCGATCAGAAGATCCATGACTATACTAAATCAATTAAGCAATTAAAGCTGCAACTCACCAAATTTGGCTGCACAGCAGAGGAAAGCAATGTCAGTAATTAACTGGAGTGAAACACATTGTTCAGACCTGATGATGTGTCAATAAGTGTTTCTTTTGCATTCTGTATTAAATGTTTGGGAAATGAGGTGTGAGACAAGAACAGAGAAGAGAGTGAGGTGCAGAACAAACGCACGCGCACACACACACACACACACACACACACACACACACACACAAACATGCAGACATACCCTACAGATGGAAAGAGGCCTAACATCAATTAGCAGGCATGTTCCACGCTGCGTGTGGCCGTGTTTTTGCAGTGTGTGGTGGAGTGCTCGCTATGCATCGGTTGGCTTCATTACAAAACCTCTCAGAAATGTCATTAGAATCAGTGACCTTTTAAACAACAAGCAGCATGTTCAAACTCAACACTTTAAAAGCTATGAAAACTACATTCATAATACATCAGCTTTATGTATTCACCTTTTTTGTTGTTGCCAGTTGGACTGTTTCTTTCATGATTTACGGGCAGCAATGAGACCCATTCCAACTGGTCATCACTTCAGAGGCATGCTAGGACACACTGATCTGTGTCCGATCTCTTGGGCCAAGTTATGGAAAACATCACATATGTTGTATGCTCTGTACTGTACATGTTGTGCTATGTTCCAGTTAGATATTAGACTGAAACAAATATGAATCCTGTTTACAGCATTTTACCTATAACATCAAATGGAGAAATCCATGAGTCTTGGTTTATTATTTCATTTACATTTTTCTGTGATTCAGCTGAAAATTATGTGATACCTTCAGAAACTGTAGGTCTGCAATAGAATTTCTGCAACACAGTGACTGAAACTTCATTCAGTCCACTTACTTGACAGTTTTCAGAGGTTTTCACTATATCACATGGCCTTCATTTAGCGAATGGAACGCACTCAGGTGTCATCACATGACCAACGTTCATGGCCTCAGTCACGCGAGAGCAGGGAGGTGATTATAGATTGTTTTGGGCCACAGTTAACAGTGTATGGATGACAATATTGGCCTGTTTGTCAGTCCATCACTTTGGCCCAGACTGAAATATCTCAGTAACTATTGAATGGATTACCATATTTATTCACATCCCCCTAAGGATGAATTGTAATAACTTTGATCCTCTGACTTTTCATCTAGCACCATCATCAGGCCAAAATTTCAATTTCACCTCCAAAACTAATAATATTCTCAGCAGCCTCTAGCATGGCTGTCAACTCTTGTAGTCTTATTCCAATATTATCCACTCTTCCAGCACAACTAAAGCATATGCTCACTTTGTACATCAACCGCCACCCCACAAAACCTCCCAGTGCCTTCCTCGTGGTACGAAAACACAGAATGTTCTTCCCCAAAGAAATGTTGGCACTGATCATAATACAGACAGGATGTTTTCTTCAAAACTAATTTGGAAAAGCAAACTTTTTGCATATAAAGATGAAGTCTGGTAAATAGTTTTGCACATACTGAGACGCATCAGTGCTGGTGTTAATGTTGACATTTCTTACTAAGTTTATAAAAATCTGAACTTCCTGGATTGAAAATCCATCCTTCATACCACAAAGCAATTTTGACATTAAGCGTGTTTGTGACCAATTTACATCATCACATTTATATAAAGAAGAGCCCATGCCCTTGAGTGGGAGTCTTATTTTCAAAAATATAGTTATTGACGATTTTTTGGTTGTTGTTGCAAACCCTCTACTTCATATTTTTTTCTCTTTTGGTGCAATGATTTAGACTTGTGGTTTTGACAGCTGTAGAAACATCAGACTGGATTCTCTCTCTTGATGATGATCCTGTGACAATCAACAGGTTTATGGCTACATACTAACACTCCCCCACAGATAAAGACATGCTAGACAGCCTTTGTCAGCACAACATAGGCACCACACAGAAACTTTTACAAAGGACCATGAATTGTGACTCTAGTGACTGTCAAAGCTCCAATGGATTCTCTGTTTTTCCAATCTGGACATTGAGAGCCTGACATCTAAGGATGGGCATATCTATCCACAAAGTGTCCACGTACCAATACAAAGTCTTGTTTTGAATATCGATAACTACCATCAGTGGGATTGATACAAGAAAGATGGGAACATGAGAGTACATAACAACAAAAAGTATCACTATCAGTATCGATATCATTGATCCTGGCCCTGGTATTATTTGGTATCAGATTGAAACCAAATTCTGGGGTATCACTACTGAAAGGTTAACTCTGACTACCAGCTCTGCTAAACTGTTCTACACAGTCAGTCATACTGACAGTCGCTCTGGGCAGTGTAACATACATAACCACGTCCCCTACAGAGGTTGCAGTCCTCTGCTACATCTTTTAAACATGCTGGGATGGAGAATAATGGAGGCAGAATTTGGGTGTGTAGCTATACATTAAATAAGCTTGAGCATAAGCTTCTCCAGGGATGGGGTTAAGGTTTGAGGTAAGGATGAACAAAGAACATTTCCCCCAAAGAATATTTTACAGCCACAAGCCTTGGAATTAAAAGAGAAGAGAAACTTCTTTTATGACACTGGTTATTACAGGTAATCCCGTTTTATGACTTCTTGTGTCCACATCAATCACTTCTTTCCAAATTTTCTCAGCCACTAATCTCTTCAGGGGTTTCATCCCACAGTAAACATGACTCTCAACATAGCACCATGAGATGTCCAGAATTACTTTCAATTGGGTTGGCCACAGCTGCACGAGTAAGTAAACCGTAGCTCAGTGTCTCATTCTCTTCAATACGGCACTCCTACCGCACTGAATTTGCCAAAAGTAGATAAAGAGATAATGATGATCTGTCCTGGTGTAATCAGCACATTTCAGCCATTGATCAATTGATAGATTGGCTCCTAATTTCCCTTCTTTGCATGAGAAAGAAAGTGTGAAACAGAAGAGAGAGCATTCTAATTTGCTCTGACTGGCTCCCTCCGGTGGCTCAGACAGCGCTGATGTGTCTCTAATTGATTTCCATGGCGTCCACAAATGAGCTGCGAGAGAAGAGCAGGAAAAAGTACGCCGGGTGTTGCTCTTTTGCGGGTTCCCACCAATAATAGGTACGATGATTACGGTCTGCACTTAAATTGTCCTCTATTCCTCTTCACATCAAATCAATCATACCAAACGTAAAGTAAAACTCAGTAGAAATGTTAGCATATATAAAACCATCGTTCTTCACATCAGCTTTGGTACAAGAGTGTGAAAATTGAGCTCCAATGGATTCTCAACTAAATAATGAGAGAGAATATAACCTTATAATTTGCATGTCTTCAGATTTTAAAACACGTTGAGGCTGACTGATTGCACTTAGCAGCTGAATCATCCCACTATCATCTTCACCAATAGCAGATGAGCTAAAGCAAGTCATACCTGATTAATAGGAAAGTTTGTTTAAGGACAGGTTTAAAGATGCTGCCTGTATTAGAGTCTTCCTCTATTAAAGTGTGTCGCATTTTTCAGCCTTATTTGACAGGCCACTTAACCACACAACTCTTTTCTCCAGCCAGGGGACTGAAATGCAAACTCCTGGGTGGATCCGAGTTGTCTTTTCCCCTTTAACTCTCAACAGTGTCATGCATACAGCATTTATCTTCATGTAGTGAACTGGACAGTAAAGGATTTAGGAGGGCTACTCTCAATCCGTCATAGTGCCAGAAGCTCTTTTTGAATATTAAAAAGGCTATCTCCTTGATCAAATAGCTTTGGCTTTGAAGCCTTGCCAATGTGGAAGCACAGGATGAACATTGTGATATACATCATATATTGGGTTGACGGAAATGGGCGGATGTTTTACAAATATAAATATACAGTATGGGTATGTACTCTATAAGCTTGTAACCTTTCAGCTTTGTAGGAGCAGGAAAAGGAGTGGCACCTTCATCTTTGTAATCAAAAGGAAGCCAGGAATAATCACTGACAGCTATTTTATCATCTGGTTATATCTAATCTTTATACCTGCTTTGGCACATCAATAAACACATTAGTATGTTGTTGCCAATCAATGAGCGCAGACAGACGAACCTTTTGGCCACAGCTGCCGGGAGCCCGCAGAGTCTTGCTGCAAATTAAACCTCTGAACTCTTCACCCGGCATTCAGCACTGACCCAACATTTATCAAACATTCATAGCAGCACGGCTATTTGCATCAGCACAAGACCTACAATCAATTCTGCGCTGTGATAGAGGTTTACCAACTGGAGGGCTGTCAATAACTATTTAAGATTCACTGTAGATTTCCCACGCGTGAATCGACCTCCTGCACCCCGAGTCGGAGGATGAACGATAGGAAGTGATGCTGGCTATGATGTATCCCTCTGTTGTTTGCTCCATTTAACTCAAGAGTGTCTGTGGTAGCAGGTTTGTCTCAGTCTCAGACACAGCCAGCCGTTTATTTATTTAATATTTACCACCTACATTATACACACTCTCATGCAAATGACGACAATAGTCTCTTAATCTTCTCGCTCTACTCATTCAGTGTTGTAGCATATGTGTAATTAGCCGTAATTGTGGTGCCTCTTAGTGAAAAAGCAACAGATTTATATTCTCATTCTGTTTCCAGAGCCCCTGTGCCATATTCATTTAGATCAGCTATTAATATATAGTATGACACACTGAGATGCTGATTGTTTCTTTACCTTTCAATGGCTATTACAGATAAATGTAGCAATTGGAAACTGGACACAAACCACATCAGCACAAATGTGCTCATTGTTTGCGTCCCCCAGCTTTTTATTACCAGCGATCATTATGGCCTTTTATTACGAGTTGGCCAGGGCCATTTTTTGGTAACCCTGACGAGTAACTGTATACCACAAAGAGACCTGCTCAGTCAAAAGTAACATTCCTGTTGATACACATTGCTCTGAGTGGTGCTCCTGATGTAAGACACTCTCTGTTTTCAGCTGCAGAACGACAAGAATCGCTGAATTGATACACAAGTGTTTCCTGCTGGATATGCAAAGCTGTGCTGGACAAGACACTGAGATCCTAATTTCGAGGAACACACACACTTTGTCACACACACTCCAACTAGCACACAAGACAACATGTTTTTATTCAAACTAATACGAATGCCTCAAGACTTCTGTTAAACGTCTCTGAAACTGTCCACTAATGGAGTCAGAGGTAATTATATTTCCCTTGCAGTTATTGTTCATGCAGTGTAACCAGAACATGTACGGGGATTTACTGCAGGAGTTGACAATTCAAATTAAGTCAGTTCATTAAAGATGCACAATTTTCTGCAAAATGAATAATAGAATAGAATAAAAGTGAGCTGTATCATGCAGTGGAAACACAACATCAGAATCAGAATCACTTTTTTATTGGCCAGGTATGTGTACACAAACAAGGTTTGAGTTTTCTCAATGTACATACATAGATAGAGATATAAATACATTTAAAAACATGGACAACAAGCTCAACATTAACAACACAAACTGCTATGTACAGATATAAATATGTAAATAAATACATATGTATAAATATATAATTTATAATAATGATAATAATTTATGAACGTGGTGGAGTAAACATTGGAAACACCTCTCAATATATTGCAATTAATCCAGTTCATCATCACAGCAGACAAAGCTGACATGATACTGCATGCTGTTTCATATCTGCTAACTGCCCTGGTCAAAAATTTCTTCTTCCAGCGTCAGACAAAAATAACACCAGGAGACTTTATGACCCAGATAATGAACAGTTACACTGTAATATCTGCAGAACGTGGAAGATGATAGATGTTAAAATATGAGTATCAAGAAGAATCATGTACACTGGAGTCATCCATTTTAACACTAAAGTATAATAAGTATACTCTACAGCCTCGCTTGTTCCCTCAGTGGAGGGTGGAAGCTTAGAGCCAATTATATGCAAATTAGCTCCATCTGGTGAACTTTTAAAGAACTTTTTAAGAAAATAATGAATGCTGATTCAAAAGCGGTTAACAGTGCACAGGGTTGCCAGCTTGATGATTGCTAGTTGTATCTCAGACCGGTGATCATGTTAAATTACTGTAGTTCTTGTCAGATGTTGTCATCCAGTTCTAATGGAGGTCTTTGGAAAGAGTAGTCACATAGTACCGAATCACAACTGTCTACCTACTGACTAGTTGGAAACATTTTCTTATGGGCTGATTTATTGTGATTAGTTGCCAGTTAAACGCACCATGAAACATGTTTTTGTTCTTGCAGAGTGGGTCACATTTCCATACGGCAAATCTCAAAAGGGATTGTTTCCTTCCTTCTTTCCTTGTAGATCAAGCTTAAATCAAATATAACAAGGCACATTCTTTTGAGCCCAACTTTTAATTAGTTGAGGGGGTCAGTCTGGCTGTCAAGAGTAACTCCCCATGATAAGCCCTCAACCAAGGCTGTATCATTAGCCTGTGTGAAGTTCCTACCTTCCTCTGCTGGAGTGCTGCCAACAGAAATGGAGCCGCTGCAGGGTTTTTGTTCTGGATCTGCACGCTTCAGAGTTGTGCTGTTTAGGTACAGAGCGAGTCTCTGGGGACATGCGGTGTGTGTCAACAATGCAGATTCCATTCGTTACGTTTCCATAGGGTTTTAAATGGACACACTGCGCAAGAGTTTGTATGAATGTGTTGAAGATAGGTGGCTGAGGCTTGGAGAGCAGAGAGGGATTTACATGAAAGAGACAGAGTGAGGTGTCCTAGTCATCAACTTTGCAGCACAGAGCATATTTCCAGCTCGTGCTCTTTTATTAATTTTAAGCCACCTGTATTTGAGAAGCTCTATAAATATGCAAAACATCCGGATGATGAAATTCCTATCTCAGAAAATGCAAGGTAAGATGAACTATTGAATGGACCTGAGATGAAGACAAACCCTGATGGCTTTCCTAATTGACCACAGGAGAACAGCTGGGAATCACCTCTAGCATTTTAGCTTTCAGCCAGAGGGAGAGAACCGGGGCTCTTAGTTTAACTGTGTTAGCGTTATACCAGATTACAAGGACTACCTTAATACCAGCATGACATAGTCATCCATCCTATTACACTGTCTGCAGTGTTTAAGACAGACAGGCCATGTTTCATACAAATGTTCCCTCTTTTGCCTCTTTCAATATTCAGTGTATAACACCCACAGTAATGTCACTTGGCTGTTTGGCTGTTCAAGTACTATAGTTTAACTAATACCAATACATGACATGTTTTTTCCTGTCAGAAAAGAAGAATATTTTAGAACATTGCAGATCCTCCTCCTGCTTCACCTGTGGAAATATTTTGTAAAATTCTGTGCCGATATGACCAAAAATCTTTATGAATGAACTCACTGAACTTTGATTTCACCTCTTTTTTTTTTCTCCTTCCATAAAACGATGTTTTATTCATGAGCTTTTCCAAAATAAAGAGGCAAACCACTTTTTCTTGTGCAAGCAAAGATTATTCTTAAGGCTGTGTATTAAGTTGCTTTGGTCGTTTTATGCATAAATTAATTAATGCCAACGTTAATTCCAGCAGCATTGCAATGAATCCTCCTAAGGCAGGGACCTCTCTTTCCATCTAGTCAGCGGAAAAGCACATCAGAGTTGCTTCCCAGGCTCGACATCACAGCACAGAAGCTACAAATGCGCAACTAAATATGAAAAAATAAAGCCTACATGTTTGAATCATTTGGGATTTGTGTAAAAATGAATCTCTGAATGTATCCAGCCCTCAGCAGTCACTTCTCATGTCGTCCACGCTCCATCCTTGACACCCTCTGAGGGGAGCCTGCGAATATGCCACGAATCCGTGTTTCCTACAGGCATTAATATGGAAGCTAATATGATGATTGCAGCAGGGAATTAATTCTAAGACTGCTCCATAAGCTTCCTAATACAAAGTGCAGGTATATTAATGTTCTGGCATATGCTGTGCCATGAAGCATCTTTGCTTTGAATTGGCCGGCGTGAGTCACCATGTGGATTACACTCAAGACGGTTGTGTAACATCCCTCACTGTATGAAGACATATGGGACGCAGTGCTGTCTCAGTGCATATGGATATTTATTATGTAGCAGATGATTTTAATAAGAAGTTACTTTTATATGACATTCTGTAAGTAATTAATTATCTTCTAATTCAAATTTAATTTGCACAGAACATTTGATTTGAACTTTACAACTCACCGATGAGTTCCACAGCACGCTTTTGTTGAAATAACAAAGTGCATGCACCCATCTGAATCTTAATTATTTCTTCAATCCTCAACTTTGTTCTACGGTCACATTTTTAATGAAACAGCATAATGCATGGATTTCCAGTTAATAAAGTACAATGGCACGGTTCAGAAGTCCCTGTTTTAGTTTGCTGAAAACACAGAGGGCACAGTGTAACTTAAAAAACTGCTTAGTCTTTTTGTGCCTATTAAGAATGTGCTGCATTTTTGTTTTTGAACTGTACTCAGTCTCACGCAGAAGATATGCATAACAGAGCCTGTCACAAAAAAAAGGGGTCTATTAAAGTTTAAATTCACAGACTTTTAGTTTGCTGATTATCTCAAATGCAAATCAAATGTCTCCTTTGTAGCACGGATATAAAAGTTGTTAGACAGCTACAGTTCTATAGATTTGCACTTCTGACAATCAAAGCACTGAGCGTTCTGAGGTCAGAAAGCCCTGTAGCAACAAGGAAATTTCCTCATAAAGAAAAGTGGTGCTCATTACACATACTTGCACTCTCTCAGTACAACAGTGGCACATTTTTTCTCCCAGAGCTTTTTAATGTGGCTGAGTGTCTTCATTCACTAGTTCTCTGCTGATAAATAATGTTGATTTGAAAATGGAGGTCTCCTGATCATACACCATTCAGCTTACAGTGTCTCTGCTCTAATTGCTCATCCCTACATGCTGTGGTCAAGGTTGTATGCTAAAAGAAGAAGGAGATGTGGGAATTCAGCTCTACTCGCCTTTTATGGCAAAAAAGAAAAACAGTCTATCGCCGTGCAGAGCCAGAAGTGACAGCTTCATGGATTTTAATAGCAAACTATGACTGCTCTGGCATATTAAGCCAATGCAGTGAACGTTGAGATTGCATCTCAATTGAATTATTGCCAGCAATTTTTGCTGTCATTTTACATTCCCTCAGTGTTACAGCGCCGATGATAAAGGCAAGAGTGACGACTGTGTGCATAAAACTACTTTTCACACTCATCTATTTTTTTTTCTAACATTGGTCGTGTGTTTGTTTGATATGACAGGCCATTTATTATAAAATATGGCTCTGCAAACTGTCACCGTTCTGGTAAGTATCAAAAGACAAGCAAATCTTAAGTTAAAAAAAAAAAAAAAACCTTTATCACAATGCCTTGTTCTTACACGTCTTTGACAAAAGTGAACAGGTGTCACACTTAAAGATGATTTGCGGGGGAGTCGATCTTGTCATCAATTTCAGCCTGATAATCATTTTTTCTTTTACAGAAAAATAAATTCTACAGCAGCTCCCTAAAAGCTGTGAGGAGGATGAAAAATCCTCAAGATCAGATGTCACTGAAATGAGGATAAATTAAGAATTCCGTTTTTTTATTTTCCCTTTCTCCCTTTCTCTGATTAAAAGACTGCCAGAACAGCTAGGACTATTCATGTATAGAATAGGCTCACATACATACTGATGCATAACGATAGCCATCATGATTTATTGGACTAACTAATTAACCCACAACCAGAAACGAAAAAGATCCTCACACTCTTTCACCTGCCGCTTATCACATCCTGGATCTTCATTTAAAGAGGGCTAATAATGATTATTAGATCACTAATCATATGATCATATTATTAATAATTCATTACAGACTCTTACTGTCTTGTCATATTGGAATACTGTCCTATAATATGAGAAATTAAGTGGAATACATTAGTTGGAGAACAGTGGGTAAATCTCCCTTGGATAGCTGGGCCATCATCAGAAACAAACACGTTTTTATGTTTTTAAAAGCAAGTGACAAAGCTGCCAAGACTGTGCGATATATATCATATGTCCAATAAACTGGGTGGTGAGAGAGAAAATAATCTTCTGAATCACATTAGTTCCATGTTGATCATTACAGAAAATGTACTTGTAAATCTGAATTCCCTCTACAGTCTCCACATGTCAGATACACCTGGGAATTTGCATTTACTCCTTGAACAGGACTACAGTACACATTTTAAATTTGACATGATTTTATCCCCTTCATACCAAATATGCATGAAGAAAGACTAATCCTTATCCTCTCAGATGGTAATGAAGGAGAGACGAGACAGACAGCCTGGAAACCATTAACCAATGCAATGTAGTAGTTTAAGCTCCAATGGTGGCCCCAACGTACCCTAAAACATTTTGTTTTGACAGGTCACACATGGCCAAAGAAGCAAATCCTGCAGACCATCAACCAGGCAAGTTGTTGTGTATGACACAGCAGTTAATTGGGGAGGTTTGCATGGTTAGAAACTGAGGATTTAGAGTGTTTTCGGTTGAAGATAACATGACCATGAATGTTGGAAAACACAGAAGTGAGAAATTCTAATAATTTAATAGATTCCCACAAGATATCATTTGTACAGGTATGCCCTGTTTTCAGCACTGATACTTCTTTTCACGCTACATATAGTGTCACTAACTGCTAGAAAATATGCAAGACTTGCATATAATGTGCAAGGACTCATTTTCCTAACAGATAAATATGACAGCGGCGATGAAGTGCGCCTTGCTCTTTTGCGACCAGCCTGAGATATATGCCCTTATGCTCTGAAAAACATTAATATTATCAACTAATAATAGCAGCACCACAGGCAGGAACGCACCTTCTCTGTTTAGTGAGCAGATGAGTGAAAGAGAGCAGATGTTTCATTCATACTCAAGGGACATCAACTCAGATTAGTCTGAACAGATGAGAAAATCGGCAACAGGTCACTCGTACTGACGTACTGATGGATCAATGTAATTAATTCGCCAGAGAAGAGGATCAATTTGCATCATCAGTACCCTTTGCCATTTAATTAATATTCTAAGCCTCTTTGTCTGTCTGAGAAGTGAAGAAACACATACAAAGATATTTTTAAAAGAGCAGATCTCAGATCTCCATCTCTCAAAAGTTATAGTAACAATACAGTAAGTTAACACTTAGTAAATATCTATTGCGGAGTGGCTGAGAGCTATATGGTTTTCTTCTGAGCAAGTTTCAGTTGAGGTACCCGTTGTACACACTGCAGATAGAAATGAATCACTGAACGACGATGCAGCATGTGAATGATGTAACACTGAATAAAGTTGGACAGTAAAATGGTCTGCATACAAACAGGTAGGATTGTTACATTTTTTAACAACAAGCCATTGTCTCTCAATGCCCTGATGAAACTGGGTTTGTTGATTGTAGCCAGGCAGCAGAGCAGTTATATCTGCAGCCTGTCTCGGTTTGGCTCATTAACAGAAGACACAAGCTGATTTCTAGCCTGAGCAGAAATCTTTATTTTGGCTCTCTGGTTTGTTTGTTTGTTTACTTGTATTCTTTGATTTAATCCTATGACTAGATAGCAGAGAGCCTGCGTGAATGTTTGTGGCCTGGATTATTTTCCTGATTTGAACTCTCTAACATATTCATTTTTGCCATTTTCAGTGCTGCAGAGAAAAGTCTAAATTCTCTGAGGAAAAGCAAAATAAAAGACCCTTCACTCTTCTTTTCAGATGAATGTCAGTTTTAATCTTGGATGTGTCTATTATGAATTTTGCATACATGCTTTCTTTGTTGAAGTGAAGAGATTGATGCTGAACTATCACATCAAATTCAGAATAACATCTGCATCCTGAAACTTGGGAACTGGTTTATTTCCTGCATATCTACAGGTAGTTGTGTTATTAAAGACTGCACATAGATAAACAAAAAAAAATACTGCAATAAAACATCACATCTGATAATCTGATGATAAAAGCTCTCTAGGAGCACACCCACCAGAATATGAAACATAGGATATTGAATGCTTCCATTTTCTGTCGTGTCACAACATTCAGATTATTAAGACATTATTAACATTCTTGCTGAGAATTAGATGATGAGATGATGAAGACCACTCTCATCTGTGTGTCAAGTATGAAGCCAGCAGGTGATCAGCTTGCTTGGCATAACTTGTCATCTTTAAATTCTGTGTACAGATTAAACAAATTAAACACAATTTATTCTGATGCTGGTGCTGGTGTGCAAACCTTTAAATGTGCAGCCCTCTTCCTTCCTATACTTTATTTGAAGGAGTGTGCATAAGACGGACACAACACTGTCATGAACTTAACAAGACACCTGTCATAAACATGACAGAGTCTTTATAAATGATACCGAAAGATAATTCTACACACTGGATCCTTTAATGACATCTTAATAAGAAGTGATAATGGTCTCATGACAGCTAATGACAAGACATTTCAAACAATTTTGTATTGAACGTAACAATACTGATGGAATGGCATTTAATGACAACAGTCAGAAACATTCATAAAGACTCTGTCATAACTATGACATGATCATATCATGGGCATGATGGAGTCATGTCAGTCTTATGAACAGCCCTTCAAATATGGTATTATTGAATATTGATACCACTCTCATGTTTGTACAATTGATTTGAAGCTACAGCTAACAGATGATTATCTTATTTGTTGTCCTAGTTACCTATTAGATGAACAAGGTAAACCTATACTTTCATAAGTTAAGGACATTTGTCATGAACAGGGAAATCAGCTATAGAGATGAAAACCGTTTGGTCCCAGGCTGTAAAGATGTTTTTATTTATGTATGTTTTTTTTTTTATTTCTGCTGTGAACATGTACATAATATGCAGGTTTGAATAACTCGACTATTTACTGCAGCCAGCCTCAAGTGGCTGTTCGGGGAACTGCAGTTTTCATTGGCTTAATTTAACAGCCACAAAGGTTGCTCAGCATAAACTAGCCTAATATTTGGCATGAAGTCTTGGCCAAAATGTATTTCTTGAAGCAGATGTTGAGTGTACTTGTAATGTCAAGTAATGACAAGTAATGTTTTGGGGACCTCACTAAGGACAATCTCAAGATACAGCAAGAAAGTAAATGCACACATTTACAGGTCCAATTTATTCCTGTGCTTTTATTCAGACATTACATAAGTGTGTAGGACACTCATCTGATTGGATTTGTGTTTCAGTGTGCACAGATTTACCCATACTTGTGGCATACAACAAGTATGGTTCACTTGTCTTATATAAAAAATTATACAAAACATGCACAGTCTGATATGTAGAACCATTTAAAAATAAATACCACCCTGGGCTCCTGGTGGAAATAATTTAGTTGAGGTCAGAATTTACAAGCAAATCTGAGAGCAGCTGATTCATGATTACTCAAGGACAGAGTGGAGAATCGACATGAGAAACAACAGTGAGTAAATGGGGAAATGTCAGGTTGGTAATTTTAGTTTCAATTTTTAATAGGATCCTCTGTCTCAGTACAAATGAGAAGTGACAGGATGCCAGGCTTTTATTGACCAGTTGACATTTAAACCATTAGAGGATTCCCTGCCTTATCCAATCATCCCCTCAACAAACAAATGTTGCAGAGCAATTCTCAAAACAGAACGCCCCCTCCCCTTCCCTGCCTGTCAGCCTGTGCTGTCAGCCTTACCAAATATGAAGTGTTACTGCCAGTGACATGCATGCACAGTCTCTCAAGGGCAAGGACAAAAATTTGAATAAGGACACTTCACCTTAAATGCTCCAGGGCTTCAGGGGCAACCCTGGGATATAATGCTGTGAAATACTGTAAGGAACAACTTGAGTGATTGAGTGATTTTTAGTTAAGATTATACTGAATTTGCTGGAGGCAAAACTCAACTTGGCTGGTGTAGACAGAAAAGGAAACACAGCAGCCAAGTTTCTAATCTGTTTATCTCAGACTGACATTGTTGATGTTGTGACACTAGTCTGCAGGATGTTTTCCCAGTGATATACATGCTAAAACACTTGCAGTAAAAGATACATTCGTTTTAGGCTATTCGATCTAGTCCTACAGTATATGGAGATCTCCTTAATCTACAACCTGATCCTAACATCCTGACACCAGTTAATTATGGGAGCAATTCACAGTCAAATTGAATGACAGACCTCGTAATCCACCAGTGTGTGCTGATCACGTATTCTAAATCCACTATAAAATATTATTTGTTTGAATTTTTCCCTCTGGACAAAAATATTCTTGCTGGATTAAATATCAATAAAATGCAAGAAGCATTTTGTCCCTGTAAATCCAAAATGGCAAGAGAGAGAGAAAAAAACTGGGGCTTTTAAGGTCATACAGAATATTGATTTTGAAGCTCTAGCCATCCCAAATTGGACCCCCCTCTGTCAGCATTTTTGGGCAAACTGAAATGAACAAACAGCATGAGCAGCAACCACTATGTGGTTTGTTATATTATTCCACAAAATAAATAAATAAATAAATAAATAAATAAATAAATAAATAAATAAATAAATAAATAAATAAATAAATAAATTCCAACTGCATCATTTTGGAAAATACATGTGCCATCAGATGCATTAAAAGTGCAGAGAAAAGTGCTGCAAACAACCACACTGAATGAATAAATAAAAATGAAAATGTGGTTTGTAAATGAACCACATCAAATGTACATAAAGTGTGCAGAATTTAAAACTTTGAATATGAATTCAGTAACAATGAGGAGGTCAATAAATAATGCAACACTAAATTGCATGCCAAAATGTCAATCACTAAATGAGCACATCTAAAGTTTTTAACACTACGTCATTATTAACTTAACACACTGTAACATTTACTGGCCTGATGAAATCTTGATTATTATGTTTATTCATGAAGTGAAAGGGAAGAATGATACAACAATGAATATGAATGTTTATAAGCGCATGCACATACTGTATTTTTTAAACAACACCAGGCTTCAGGGGTAATGAATACACTTTAAAAAAGACCTAAAGTATCAATTTATATGTGTGGCTCCTTGCCATATAAACTCTGGCTGTCACATACTGTAAGCTTGGTGCATTTGAGATGCTGCTTTATACAGCTGCTGAAGCTCCCTTATTAGGTGCTGTTTCTTTTTCTCTTCCCTCCAAACTGCCTTGCAGAAAACTTTACCACATATGACTGAGGTATTTTGCCATATTGAATGGGGCACTTACACAATTGGCAAAAAGTGAAATTGCAGTGAAAATTGCTGCATTATTCATGTGGAGTGATGACTGCTTTTGCACTGCAAGAAAACAATAATAATAAATAAAAATTGAGTGAGGAATAGGCTTGTTAATTTTCTGCTTCTTGACTATGTCCATGACCGAGAAAACAACATTTTGTTAGTGCAGCCACTTCTTATTAAGTGACATGTCGATGACATGATGTTTGTCATTTTTGTCTTGTAACACATTCAGTATCAGCAAGTTCATACTAAACTCAAGAGCTTCACCACATCTGTGTACTGCATTAGTTTGTATCTCTAGGCTATTTCCTGACAACCCGAAGGTGTTAGTTTGGGGTGTCCATGTGAAGGAAACACATACACACATACCTACACACGTACAAAAACAGCTATGCTGCACCTGTCAGTGGTGGAGGTAATTAGCTAAGAAACGCTTTCTCCTTAATGTCTGTAGCTAACCACCTTTTTTCTTGCACAAATGATGCTCCCAAATACTGGCAGGTGATGCTACCATATGCCACAAAACTATCAAATACAGTTCTAACATTTCAAACCTTCACATTAAACCTACACTGTCCTGCTACTTGGCATAAGAAGGAACTTTAATTTTAATATGTAGTCGTCAAAAACAAACCAATCGATCGAGGCGGTGGTAGATCAGCATCTCCTGGGGTTTCAACATTGCTGTTTTTGTCAGTGGAGTCTGGTGGCTTTCACCAGAGCAATATAACATTTATATTCAGTAAACATATGTTGACAATATGCAATTGCCCAGAAAGCACTGGAAAAAAATAGGGGTTTCAGTTAATTCTCCCATTCTAATGCCAATTTTGCTATTTCCTTAGCACCTAGATATATACAGAGAAGAACCCTGCGCTTACACAATAGCTTATATTTTTTTTTATAGAAAAACACAGTGGTGTTTCCACTTTCTCTGTGCCCCCTGGTTTCAACGAGAAATGTCATTTCCATCATTCTCAGGAAAGTGAAACACAAATTATAATCTTTTCCTTCAATCTGACAAACGTCTCGAGAGTGCCAGTTAAAGTTGAAAATGCAGCGGTATTCCTTCAGCCATTTAAACTTCACTCCAGCAACTTCAGCAGAGTTTTTGCAAAGTGATAGAAGCTAATGATCGACTGGCAATGCTGAGATAAAATTGAGCCACTGTCTGTTGACATGTTCTGGCAGCTCCATTATAAAGCAGATGATTTGACTTTGTTGGGGGGATTATAATATATGTATCCTGCAGCACCAAACACTGTGCAGTGAAGATATCAATAAAATGCAGAAGGCATCAAGTTGGACTTACATGCACAGAAATGTCTCTCTTATGTTCTTTAGAAACTTATGAGCGCCTATTTTAGATCCAGCCACTGCAGAGTACAGTAACTGTCGTCTGTGCTGTAGATAAAACTCAGCTCAGATAAGAAATGGATGTATTTCATTAGATCAGACATCTTGGCTCTGACATATTCTGACCCAACACTGCAATTGAGAAATAACCAGTCAGTTTGGCGTGTAACAGGGTCATACAGGGTGCCGACAGTTTCATTTTATTTATGATAATCCATCTCGCCAAAGTTGTTCTTCATCAATAACTCTAAAGGCAAGCATTGCTTATTCTAGCTTTGAAGCTTCCACGGGAAAGGCTGACAGGCTGTGTGAAATGTACGTCAAGAACCATATAAAATATTGCCCTCTGATGAAATGTTGTCACCCTTTGAATCATTGTTTCTCCAGGATTACGTGATGCGACCTCTGCGCACAAGTTATCTATGATTCACAGACTCACAGAGGAGGACAGAGTCTGCAGCCTGAGCATGGTGGCTTACTGTACTGCAAGACAGGACTGGTGTATGACATTATGATTATTATTATGGTTTTAGCTTTCAAAAAACTTCTACATTAGCGTGCAAGACCTTGCTTAGTTTGCAAGGTCTGCCCATTTTGTCCGATCATAAATAATAAATTGATTGCATTATACGGCTAAATGGTGAGTGAACAATTTGAATGTAAACAGTGAGTCCTGCTCCATTTATCCATTTATGTCGAGCAATGATAAAAAATAAAAAAAACACAACCTACGAGCACTCAGCTTAAAAAGGGGCACTTTACAGGAATGTGAACAAAAGTAAATATACTGCAATAAACTGCAAGGCCAAACTATCGGAAAAGCCTTAAATTCTGTTCAAGGCATAGACATTTAAATGATACATCACTGCAATGATGATTACTATGCTTTAGATTTCTAAATAAGAGTTTCTTCCTATTTATTGATTTTACACATTAAAAACACACATCATATACAAGCTATAGTACATGCAGTAAGCCACTAAATAATTATTACACTTCTTAGGAACATACAGTACATCAGAGTATTTATTTTTTGCACATGGAGTTGTTTTCACTGCAGGATATTCAGGTGTCCGTTTGTGATGCATGTGTGGGCGCTTGAGTGATGCTCAGGTCACAGCAGCACTTAAACTCTCTGATGTATAAAGCATCAACAACATGAGTCAATTATTTGCAGCACCATTTGAGAAGTGCAGGTGTTGACAGGAGCTTCACTGGCTTCACTGTGATCCCAGACATACTCTGTGCGTCACTGTAAGATAAATATAGCAAACTGAATATACTGTATTGTCAGAATAAGATTGCTGTCTTCAAAGTTGCAATTATCTGCAGGGTGCCATTTAATCTCATTATTACAGGTCAAAGCCTGTGAAGTTAATTATTCTTTTCATATTTTATACTTTTTTCCTCACCGATTTGAAGTAAGAATTTCAATACCGCTGTCATGTCTGTACGGCAAATCTACGCCACCTTTGTTCCATGTTTTTGCCCTTTTTTGGATTAGCCGGGAGCCGACAGAAGCAGGACTGCCAAGATGTCAACACCCGGAGCCACCACGCTTAGCTTCACAACGGCTCCTCAGAAACCTACTGTATGGACGACGTCACAGAGACTTTATGCATTTTCACTTTTTTAGTCTATCTTTGTGATCAGCAAAGGGTTAACTTAACTGAGCACAAAAACTGAAACAGTTGAAGCCTGACCCTGTCCAAAGGTAACAAAATACACAGTTACCTCAGTGGGCCTTGAGTGGGCCTTTAGTGGGCCTTTACGCCTCCGGTGTGAGTGGGCCTTTAGAGTTTCTAGTTCTTTGAACAGATGTGATCTTTGTGATGTGATCTATAGGGTGCCCAAGGCTGTTATAAATCTTTTATTGAATACTGCGGGGTTTTCACATTAACATGATTTCGAAGGTTATTCAATGCTGAACTACTTTCACCTGAACTACCTTTTTTCATGGTCTAAACCTGTCCTCACAGGTTTAGACCATGAAAAACGGTGAAAAAGATTATCACCCACACCAATGTTTCCATAGAAAGTGTCTCGATTTTTGGGAAAGAAACAACCCTTGCACTGGTTCATATAACCTAGAAAAACTCATGTTCCACTCCACTGCTGCTCCCAGCAAAACACTCATCCCCTCTGATTATTATTGTGCGTAGATAATATGTAATTAGCGACCAGACGAATGGACTGTAACAGCATTGCCCAAGGCTTCACCCCCCTTGCAGAGGATTTGCTGTAGCCCTTTAACACTCAGTGCCACACCACAAGCTGTTGCCTGAGTAAGTGATTGAGTCCTGAAGGTAGTTTCTACAGGTGCCCGCTCAGTGTACACATACAGGTCACTGATGAATCTGCCACAGAAACACAGTTTGCAATAGATGGATTCACCATTGTTGTCTGCTCGCTCTCAGTTCCTGCAGCAACGCTGACAAGTGACAATCTCAGTACTAAACAACTCAAGACAGACGAGTAGCTTCACTCTGAAACACCCCAGGCCTTGTGCTGAACATCCTCCCTCATCCTGACTCTCTTTGGTGCTGCAGGCTGTGAATAACAAGCCGGAAACCTGAAATTGAGTGTGCTGCTTTACCTTGACCAGGCAGTTTTCCTTATGATGTATCACAACCTGCACTTCCTCACTGCAGTTTTTAGGTTCCCAGTGTCCCCAGCATAATCCCAAAGCTGGTGCCGAAAGGAATAATTTATCCAGGACTGTCAGGGAGCATTTAGACCTTTCAGGCAGCTGCAGCCTGCACTGTAAAGCAACATCACTATTATATGCTGGAGCTCAGCAGCTAGGAGTGAAAATAAAACCCCTCACAGCGTTTTAAAAGTCCGTTCTCAGGTCTGTAGAAAAACGTAGGTCGCACTCAACAACATGATAAACATTTTTTCTAAAGTGGAGTTGTTTGTTTTTGTACTAATTTGCACTTTATATTGCTGGAATGTGTGAGATGTCACAGTAAGCCGAGCAGCAGTACAGACTGAAGAGGAGGAACACTGTGGTGTACTAACAGTAAAGGGATGCAGCACATGGACATACTGCTGATGTCTCAATTACATTTAAGATGAATTTTAAACCACCCAGCAGGTATGTGTGAGGGTAAAAGTGCTTGTAGATATCTTCTCAGTAATATGCTGCATTCACAGGGAATCAGGCAGATAGTATATTCACATTCAAGTGAGACTGGTTGAGAATACCAGCATCTGTAATGGTCGGGAATGGTAAATGGTAATGGTCAGTGCAGTCGCTACCATAACGCACATGACCCGCTGTGCGTAGAGCACCAAGTGCTGGAGGGGGAACAAAAATGGTCCAATTATAATCATGTTGTAAGAGTAGCGATGGGGTAGGGGTGGGGGGGCAATTACATTTAGGGCACCAAATTATCTAGCAATGGCCCTGGTCATAATAAAGTTAGAATGCTCAATTTTTCACCATCCTTCAAGATGGAATTTACTACTATATGTTACATAGCTCACAAACATGGACGGCCTGGACAATGAGAAACTAATAATTTTGGTGCAACATCACCTCAAATGATATGTTCACTCTTTGAAATCCCAGCTAGATGTTATGTTATATTAACTTAGTAAGCTATCTGGCTAGCTATTAACATTGCGTAACCCACTGAAAGACTCCAGAATAAATAAATGTATGCTGATCTCCTGCCAACAGTAGTAATGTGTTAAATAATTGCCAGACTCAGACAGATGGATATGTGCATGAGAGTTTGCAACACTGCTTAAATACAGCAAGATAATATTAGCAACATCTTCCCATTTCATACAGTCCAGATATGCCTAAGACTTGTCAATTTAAGGGTCTGCGACAACAAGAAAATCAAAGCTGTGGAGAAACCAAGCTGACACCAAGAAGAGGAAGCTGATCTCCTTTCTGACATTTCTCAATTCTGCCATCAAGGAAGGGCCAACAGCAGATAGATGCCGCAAAGCCCTGTCCCTGAGGAGACTGCACAAAGCCAGGAGTGCTGTCCTGGATCTGGTCCTTGTGGAAGACTCAAATATGGATGAAGATAGGATCACCCTCTTCAACTATACCCTCCCTCTTCATCTATTACTTTGACCACTATGGTCAAACAAGGTCCAAAATACAAAAAAAATCTGGGACAGACAGAGAACAGTGACAAGAACTGTGAATTTGAAGACAAACTATGAATTCAGCATAAGAAAAATGACGATGATGGTTTCTGATGTCTTAGTTTGGCATATACTCAAACATCTGTCTGACAAACAGAAGAGCCTTTTTCACATTTCTTGTAGCTCAGTTACTTCATGAGATTCATTTTTATAATATCATTCAGCTCATACATTTGACAGGGGTTATTGATGTTTCTGGTTCCAGGTTGTTTTCCTGTTGTGACGTGGAATATGTTTATGCTCTTACTAGTGTGTGTGTGTGTGTGTGTGTGTGTGTGTATGTGTGTGTGTGTGTGTGTGTGTGTGTGTGCATGCAAGGAGGTCGTTCATTGCTCATTTCACCCCCATCAGATATTATACTAAAGCAAGTAGGGCTGTCCCATCATGACTTGTTTCAACGTTGTCTTTGACGGTGTTCAAAAATGTAATTTGTGCACCTACTCTGTGCTATCTCAAGTGTTAGTCTTTTTAAGTATTAAGAAAAAATCCATGACATTGAGGCACTTGCAGAAATTTCTTTTAACAATCATGGAGTGAAAGATTACAGAGTAGCATCTTGAATGACACTTATGAACAGACAGTAGTGAGTGGGGTTCTCCCTAGTCTTCATTGCCTCACCGATGCTGTTTTTGCTGAATGAAAATTAAAATAATATAAATATATATAATACAATAATAAATATGAAAATAAGAAAAGACTGTGGCGATGTATGTGTAGTTATGAAAGCTACATTGGATTACATTGGAGAGGGGTAGCCTGAGCTGTATCTAAAATATTTGTGCATACCACTGGCACAAGTTATTTCTGCAGTCACTAAATGAAAAACAGTAAGACTTCAAACCTTTGGAAATATGGCTTGAAACGGTATAAATGCATATATGATATCAAAGTTGAGCATCCACAAAGATCTCAGTTTAAATAAACATTCAGAAATTTTAGAAAATTTAGTTCAAAAACAGCTCTTCATGCTGGTTAGACAATTTTTCAAGACTTTGCAGGCATGGCAGGTCCAGTTTTGACTGACAGCTCCCTTGTGAGTAACAGCGTGGATGTAGGGTATTGCTGTGGACAGGAGGCAGCAGCAAAACTCATAGCTACCTAAGTAAGTTAAGTGTACACTATATTGAGAATATTTTCATTGCTTTACTTTGCCATTTATGATGGGGATATGAAGCTAAGTTCTCTTCTTAGCCATGACTTAGCCAGACTACTTTTTCAAAAACACATTTTCATTTTCAGTTTTATTCTGTTGCAGTGTCTTAATAACAACCTATAATCTCTAAAAATGACATATATTCAATATCTATATGTAGGCCTGTCCATATAAAAATGTCTTGTCAGTCTGTATGTAATAGATCTTTTTACACTGATATGGGTTTATCCTACGTCATACTAGTAATTTATTACATGAATAGGCTACCTGAGAATGATGGCCAGCCTAGTGTCTGGGCTGATGGGTGCCCTGAAATTGATATCAGTCTTAGGAGATGGGGAGCAGTCAGATGAAGCAAGTTGCTTAACTGAGATAGGTTCAGTTGTAAGTATGCCTGAAATCTGTCTTAATCCATCTTCAGCTCCTGGATGAGCTGATGAAACTCCCCATGTATTCTGCACTCTTGCAGAACAGGATCCAGCTATATGCACTTCTGTTTTTTTTTGTTTTGTTGTTATCTCTTTTTCAGGCATACATAAACAAGTATACATATACAATACACTAAGTGCAATGGCTTTGGCTGGAATTAAACATAAGAGAAAGCTGCATGCATTACTACAAGTACCATATACACACTAAATAATAGACAAGAAATGATTTCAGACTTCAGTTTGTTGCTGTCCATCTGCTTGAATCCATGTGAATGCATCATTTATTTCACAACAATATACGGAAAGCAGAAATGGGTCTTTTTCATTCCCTTGCAGTTCTGCCAGTTACTGTATGTATGGCATGTTTGACTCTTGCTAATTATAGTCCATAAATATGTATTAGACTGAATCTGCATAGAAAAATGTTAGGTATTTCCACAGCAGATATTTTGACTTATCATGGCAGAAAATGCTCAACAGTGACCTCATACTTTCTGAACGGCTCCGGTTCAGTGAATTCATTCATTCACTCCATTGACATTTCAGAAAATCCTTATATAAAGAGTTTTAAACCTGGAACTAAGCCAAGCAACAATGAGATGGATCCTGGCCATAAAATATTTGATTTGGAGCAAAAGAAAAAAAACATTGGAGAATGTAAAAAAGGTACAAGCTGTGTATATAATATTTAAGGGAGTTAAGGAAATACCCATTCCATTAACCACTGCAAATATGTTTCCAGTGACTTCCTACCTGATGACAGTGGTGCCGTTATAGCAGTATAGTGTTTATTTTGGTAATAATAGTGTTTTAATATTGTGTAGTTTGTGGTGGGTGTATGCATACCTGCATAGTGTAGTGTTTAACAAGCCAGAGTCAAAACACTGAATTTTGTCTTTTATACTGGCTCTGACAGAAACAACAAGCTGGCCCTCACAAACACTGACGTGTAGTGAGTCACAGCATGTCAGAAAGAGAAATCATGGTTATCTGTGGTTCACATAACATAAGCCAACGTAGAGTTGTAGAGTTGAGTGGTAGCAAAACGAATTAGTTTAATCTGTTGTGAACGTGCAAATAAAGTTTGAAGAAAGAAGTACCTCAATAGCCGAGGTCACTGGCATCTGGTGAACATTTCCATGATAGCTGGCTTTCAAAAACATTACAATTTAGGATTGTGGGTAGTGTAGTACTTCGCAGGACATTATACCGTTGTTTCACAATCTCATTTCATCCCTACATTCAGAATGTCTTAGTAGTAACATTAAAAATGGCTCTGACTGTCCCACTAAGACAGTGAGACCAGATACACAACACCAGGACCCAGAAACTGAAGCAGCTAAATGGAATTCAGCCATCATTCATATATTATTTAGCCTACACCTGTGCTTTTACTACTGACTGTCAGCGTGGTGTTGTGTGCTGACCCTGCACGTGTAAATTGTTTGACTTGTTTTTTTGGACTGCGTAACAGCTTTGGAACTTTTCCATCCACCTTTTCCCCATAAAATAAATCCTGAGCTGTCGACATTTAGCCTCATCTGGCCAAAGCCTCAACTAGCCTTGTCGTAGGACATGTGCAGAGGCGTAAATAATACAATTAAATATGGCTAAATTGCATTTAACTGTTTCAGTTTTAAAGTCGCCTTATTGTGCATACTGGCTCACTTTCACAGCTTAATGGGACATAGCCATTGAATAGGATTGATAATGCTATTAGTAACACCTGTGATTTTCCTTCTATGACAAGTCAAAATGTCTGCTTTTGTTTATGTGATCTGATTGCAGTCCATCCTTCATGCAAATCAGGGTCACTATTCCAAGTCCAGAGAGAGGTAATGCACCTGGATCTGTCTGGCTACTGCCAAGAACACCAGAAAAAGAAGAAGTGCACTCACAATTTAGGCCACAAAAATGAACAGCTAGTAATGATGACTATCCCATGAGCTAACCCACATGGATGACTTGCGTTTATGGGCTCTCAGCGCGTTATACAGATCAGTGCTTTCTCCCCCCACACATATCAACTGAATGGTCAAACAGATCTGTAAAGCTTGCTGTGCTCTCTGCATGATCTCATGTGTTGTAGTCTACTTCACCCTGCCTTAAATGACAAAGAGAATGATCATCAGAACTTCAGCTGCCTGCACCACAGGGGACAGACAGTCTACAGGCAGACGCTGTCAAGGGCCCGTTTGCTAGCATATTTACACTTGGGAGGATCAAAGATTAAATATGCGTCTTGCAGAGCTTTTCAACATCTGGCTACAATCCATCTCACCACCTGGTTTGAGCAGTTGGATTGTAATCTGTTTCGAATGCATCTTGGATGCATTTGCACTTAGCTTTTTTGTCTTTTTTGTCTGAATAGCATTTCAATCCCAAGACACATTAAATGATTCAGTGTTAAATGCGTCAAATGTGTTCCAATGCATCATGTTTCATGTACAGTAATCAATAATTACTTTATAAGGACCACAACCATGAACCTTTTGAGTCAAAATGAGTACATATTTCAATTATACGCTACTTTAATGGCCAGAGTTGAATTAACATGGCCCGGTGATGGTAATTCCTGTCATGAGGTAAACAACATAATGGTGATATGGACTACAGACCTAAATGCAATCATAAGATAAATATTACAGCCACTGTGCAAGCTGGCTACGTTACAGTGTTTCTAGAGCTGAACTGCACTCTGTGACACTTCAAATGGTTTGTTTCATTACTGGATCATCACTGGAATTACTGCATCACTTCAGCAGATTAGTTGTATCTATGATTGAAAAAAAGAAGGATTTTGCTGAATTGTGCGAGCTTATGTAAGACTTAATGGTCGATTTCTTCCCTAATATAATTGGAAAAGGCTTATAAATCGCCACAGGCAGATTAACATAAAAGATAATTAAGACGAGGGCAATAATAACAGACAATTCACACCATTACTTTTCATGCTGGATGTCTGAGACTGAACTGACTGAAGTGCTTCATTTGTTTGCAGCTCTTTACACAGCCGGACGTTGCAGTAAAAGTCTACAATAAAAGAGAGTAGAGTTGAAACACTAGAATACATTCAGTGATTTATTCCTTTGATTTTGGCCTGTTCAGTTTAGATTTATGCCACGGAGCAGTCATGTTGAAACAAAAGATCCAGGAATCTGATCTTTCATATTATTAACTAAACCTTTATGGGAACTTTCCCTCACTCTCTGGTTCTCTGCTTTGTGACAAAGTTATTTATGTTCAGGAGTGTGTCGGAGATCACATAAATGAACCATAACACCTGTTTTAAAGTGGATTTTCTGTCACTGTAAGTCAAGTCTGATTACTGGAAACACTCTGTAAAAGACCAAAACGACTGACATTTGTTTTAACACATTTCTAAGAGAAGCCATGTTACATGAAATACATGTCAGTATGGATACACATCAGAGCAGCTGTATCGTACTGGCCTTGACTGGTTTCATTCTTTCTTCCCTGAGGCTTTACTCTTCTTTGCCTTGATCCCTGATTTAGCCAACATGATGTAGCGCTCCATGTCTTATCCTCAACAGTGATAAATAAAATGCACTAGCACATAGAAACTGCTGCTAACAAGAAGGCTATAGGGAAAAAAGGTGTAAAAGGGCAGAAAATAATATATCGTTGTCGTGCTCAGGCTAAATGGCTCAGGACTTATAGCACCTCAGAGAACTTCAGAAAAATCAGCTTCAAAGACTGGCCCTGTTTACACCTGGTGCATCCTAGGTGATCCAATCACAAGTGGGTGTGATCTAGTCCTCTACGTTCACACAAAACACACTGTCTGATTTTCATTTGGTTCAACTGTAATATAAGTCACTGATTTGGGCTCTCTTATCTGCTAACATACATGTAGGCAGCAGATGTGCACACCGTTTCAACTGATTTTTACCACTGAACTACTGACCTCAATATTCCAAGAAAGAAAAATCAATTTTGAGAGCTGAGGAGAAACTTGATAGCCTAAACCTTGCCAAACCACTACAGCAAATTCTTGACCATTGGTGCCTTCATTTTACATCAAATGCAATGCAGTTGTTTTTTTCACTGTATCATGGCAAAGACCCCATACTCAGTACGCTGGTTAAGAAACTTTTATTAACTTTCTCTGTCTATGACAAATTCTTAATTACTTGGGCCATCTTTTAAATTCAGAAAATGTTATACATTAAGTTATTGTGTCCTTTGGCAGGACAGTGGCACCTCATTAATTTTACACATTAAATTCAGTTTTCAGTTAGAAAACAAACCCTTCATTTTCGAGGCTGTGTTATGAACTGAGGTTGCAGAGTAAGACGCTGGCCCTTTCCAGGCATGAAGAGTCTAATAAAAATTGCTACTCAATTGCCTTATGGGAAGTGTAGGTTTTTGGAGTTCCCTGTGGAGACCCATACCACAGGGAACAAAAGTCTGGATATATCAATGCTGCATCAGTTTTTTAAAATGTGTTAGTCGTTAGTTCCCCAAGTTAATAACAATTTCTGGAGTACCTTTTAAGGTCCGCTGTTTTGTATATGATACAGTATTACTATTTTGGTGTGAATATTTGTCTAGTTTTCAAATTCTATCCAGCATAAACAGCAATATCCAAGTCATAAAAACCCCTGGATATTTTTCCGAGAGCTTCAAACATCTGATTTGGTTTTGAAGGGGAGACACGACAAGTCAATAGAGGAAAGAAATAACTAAGAGATATAACCTTAAAACTTCCTGATTGTCTCATTAGAAATGCATTACTTTGCATACATTTCCAGATCAGAAATCTGAACGTTGGCTGTCAAGTCAGGTTCATATTAGAATGAAAGATTTTTACAGAGGGAATTTTGGACATCTCTTTTTATGACTCCACAAAATACTGTCAACAGCGATGAGAATTTTGCCATGTTTTTAGGACTAAATGTAAAATATACATCAGGCTATAAATGATATATGAACAAACCCCTCTGTGAAAAACTTCAGTATATGCCATATATAATATGCAGTGAATAGGAAAGTTTGGGGTATGTAATTACCGAAGTGGAGATTTCTGACCCAGAATTAGAAAACTCACATTGAGGAAACTCATATACACATATATAATACCATAAAATGTCCCAGTGCATTATTTACATTATTATTATTTACATTTTTTAAATCATTTTTTGTTAAGTTTTCTGAAATGTCATTTTATATGGACTAATATGCAAATCAGGCATTATTTAATTCAGTCAGGTACAAATAGACAAAGTGCAGTAAAATTAATGTGTTTGGGGAATTATCTGTACACACGTTTGAAAGGAGTAGAAGAGGAAGAGATGTTTTTAATGAAAAAAATATGTTTTGTCTGGAGTGTCCCTATCACAGATTACCTGCATAGACAAACAAACATGAGTGCAAGTGCTAACATAAGCAGTTTCCCCATCTCTATTATCCATCCCTCATGACATGAATGTGGCATTAGTATCTGCGAGCACTATAAGAAGCACCGACTCTAAATAGTGCCAGACTAGCTAAATATCCAGTGCTCACATCGAGTTACTGTTGGATCATTTGCCTGTAGCCTTTCTTCTCTGTCCACATTAGACCGCCAGACACTTCAGTAACAAGATACAGGCCCCAGAAGCTGTTAGGTTAGAGGCAACAGTGCTGGATTTCTGTGGCCTTGTAGACCTTTACTCTGTGCACCAAGGAGCACATCCAGATTCACAAAATGAAACTGGACACTAGTCAATACCTCTAGCCTCAGGTGCAAACTTGTAGGCCTGTTAGTGTGCACTTTTTATTCATTGTCTGTTTTCAGATGTTTCTCTGGTCTCTCTATTGTAATAAACTAGTTTGACTGAGCCAGCCTAAAGCTGTCTTGAGTCATGTACTTTTTGTGTTTAGCTTCTTATGCACATACAATATTCATATTGTTCTTGCAGGCCAGAGGCATCTCAGGGGCAGATATTTTTAGATAGCAGTACAGGACGGACATTATCTTGTAATGTAGAACTCCAGCCCTGATTAAATGATTCATTCTCAACCACCTGTTGGCTGTCAGCCCCTGTCACTAAAATTGTCTGCACTGTACAGCTATTGATTTCTAGGTTGTCACACTCTGTGGGAGGGAGATAACCCAATCAAATTCAGTCTTTGCCTCCAACATGAAAAACACAATTTTTTCTCTGCAGAATCTTCACACACTGTGTTTGAAAGCCCTCAGGTGAATCTCTTTGAATTCTTTAAATTGTCTTCAGCTGTTTTCCCATTTGCATTTATAAGACAGCATCTCACATTAACGCAAGAATTAATAATCTGCAAACCTAATTACTTACAGTCCATCTTTCAGAAAGGAGTTCTGTCATATTTATGCCAATGTATAAATTCCCATAACCCATATCCCAAACCATTTAGCAAAAGCTCCCCCTCATAGTGTTAAATACCTTTGAGAGAGTTTGTTTCTCCTTTCACTTATTAAATTCACCTACCTACAGACTACAACCATTATAAGGAGGGAAATACAGGAGAGGAGAAAAACAGAAAAGTTTTTCAGTGAAACTTTAAGGTTGCTCTGTAGTTACCTTCTTTATGCTTCTGTTTCTTGGCTCTCTCTTGTCCCCTTTGCTCAAGTATAGCCTACAGGTGTTTAATTATTTGGTGAATCATATTTATTTAACTTGCATGGTAAACACTACACATCCCAAGAATGCAGATGTTTGGAATTTAGCTAGACTCGTTTATTGCTGAGTTGTTATTTATGCTATTTGCTTATTTATATCTAACACCATGATCATAGGGTTAATAAGTCCAATCACCCCCCAAGGAACTGAGTAGCTAGAAAAACTTGGATCAAACAGCAGCCATGTACAGTAATGACCACTGGTTAGTACGTTCTCTGGCTCAGATTTGACTCCAGGATACAAACAGCAGTAAAACAGAGCTTCCTTAGACTCTTAAAAATCAATGAATGTATGGATAGCTGGTGTCACTAACCTCTACTTGCTGCACAATCGCAAAAAATCAATAAGAAGTGGTGGGATGTTCTCATTGATCTTCACCCACAAAGAACAACGTAAAGCACAAATACTTTGTTACTGTTCTTAACTTGTTGTTTTTTTCAGGTTTCCCTTGGGTATTTCTTTTTCTTAGAACCCTTTAGTTTCATCCCTTGCATTTTGGCACATATATTTTTACTTTTTCAGATTTAACTTTAACTGTAACTTTAGTTATAATGCATTTGAAGGGAATAATCGATGTATACATAGTTATATACTATATATTACATATATATCAGAATCAGAATAACTTTAATTCACCAGGTATGTGTACATCCGAGGAATTTGACTCAGATTACACTATATATATACACAGTATATATAGTCAAGATTTTGCAGAGAAACACTGTTATTTTACAAATGATTCAGACGCAATCATCCATACATACCCATTCACGGACAAGGACACTTTGACTGGACTGCACTTTGCAGTTGTTGTTGTTTGGTTGTTAATTTACAGATAATTTCTATAATTTTAGAAAGATTGGTATACAATTAAAAAAAAAACAGAAAACAACTGTAATACTTTTGTGTGAATGTAAATGTACACATATAATATAATGAGCCACATATTTAATTACAGATAATTATTGTCATTTTACATACATTTGTATGTAATTTAAGAAAGCATAAAACATACAATACAAATAATATAAACCATAAATAAACTGGTTCAAAAAATCAAAAATATACAAAACACAAAAGATCTGAATAAATGTGCAACGAAAATGTAGACAACTCTCAGGGTAGACCAATGTTGAGGAATAAAGGTTTATTTTCCAGACAAGAAAATCATGGTGTGAAGTCTGAATCTTATTAATTTAAAATTTCATGCAGTACACTCCCACACAGGCCCACACATACACACAACACAAAATATTGAATTCCTTGAATTTTTGCTTGAAGCTCGACTGCAATATCTAACAGTTGGACTTCTCTTTGTTTGCCCTCTTTCCAGCAGATATGTGACTTCATCTGGATCCGTCTCACCTATATCAGTGCATGGCTTCTTCTTTTTTTAGGGCTTTGTTGTCTGATGCTGCTGGTTCAGTCTGGCCCTTTTCCTGGATGAGGAGATGCGTTCTTTCTTTCCTCACTCTCTTCCTCTTAGATTTTTACCACAGATGGGTGATGAGAAGCAGGGCAGAAAGAGAGGAACAGAGGTTCAGCAGAGCTCACCTGCTCAGCTGCCTCCTGCTTCTTGAGGAGTATATAGGTGAGCTGCAGTCTTCTTCCTCCTCCCAGCTGACCATCGGGTGTTCCTATAGCGTGCATGTCAGCAGAAAGTGAGCATAGGGCCGGTTATGTGGTAACACAGTGGTTATTTGATATCTCTGAAATAATCCAAAATAATTCACCTTTTAAAAGTTCATTCTATTCTTATAATTAATGGAAATTCAATATTTTCCAATTATTTTTCTCTGTGAATGAAAAGTCCCTCACCAGCCTGTATTATTTTGTGTTTCTGAGCCTGTCTGTAAACTAGTTAACATTTTTCTGTGGCATTCCAAAAGGTCACAATAAACTCACAACCACAGTGTGATTTAATTGAAATATGGAAAAGAATTAAGGAAAGGTCACATTCAGCAACACCGCTGATTAACTTTTCTGATTAGTATGTTAAAAAGTTTATTTTCTTAATATACTATGACTAAACTCAACCTTGCACCTAGAGATGCAGTGCCCTAAGCTCTTGGCAGGTCTCAAAGAACAACTTCAGAGCTTCACTTGTGCCAGTTGTGGCTCATAATGCTTCCTGCCACATTGGCTGCAGTCACAGTCCGACAGGAGGCAGCTGCTCCCAGCTTGCACTGCAACATCTGCAGTATGTGCACTGGTGTGCACATCTGCCCTGCTAGAGGAATGCTGAGCAATCACATCTGTGCTGACTCACAATACCTTTATTACACTTCTCTGTCCACATGTATGAGCCAGTGCTCATGTTTGATGAATGTCTCTGGATATACAATAAATCATCGGCATGTGGTTCTCCAGGTCTTCATTTACCAAACATTATGACGTTTTATCTTAGTTCATCTTAAAATGATTTATGTTCTTATAATACAAAAAAAAACAATGCAAATGTGTATTTCAGTATATAGTCTCGCATTACATGCTAACATGATATCACAGTAGAAATATCTTGCTTGACACTTTAATCCATGCTTTCCATTAAAGGAAATCATCGAGAATTCAAAAAAGCTTTCATCCCAGAATTAGCTCCAGGGAGATGAATTAATGTGACGATCATCACTTTAAAATAAATCAAAACATTTCTAAAATTATCTTAGATATCAATTATGTATTGCCAGCTTTAATCAGATGTGTGGTCGTATATTTTGAATCATAGATGATGTTCACAGAGGATACCGCCTGCAGATTTAGCTGCTGCTTTCACATTACAGGCTCCCGCAGACTTTTACAATCTTGATCATTAGAAGTCGATTTAACACTTGTTTGGCCTTATTTTACTCACCAATTGGACAAGGCCAGTAAAACTTAAACAACAGGCGATGGTCTAATCTGTTTCCAGCTTCTGGGTTCACCAAGAGGATTTGTTTCTTGCAGAAAACAGGGAAGGGTGGTGTGAATTTGAACACAGGCGGGCCACCTAGTAAATTTCCTTTGACAATTCCTCTTGATTGGGTTTTTATCTAGAGTTTGAAATATGTTCTTTTCCCAGCCTGGTTTGTGGAGAAATACTGTATGTCAAAAAACTTGCTGCATACAGAAGGTTTGGACTCCTGCAACTCCTGATAATGTCAACATTATCTAAAACTCAGCTCATTGTTGCTGAGATCAAAAAGTGGAAAAAAAAATAAATGCAAATGTGAACTGAGACAAAAACAGGGAGGGATGTGAAAATATGTCCACCAAACTAAACCCCGCCAGGCTTCGTGAGGTCAAAACCTAATATTTTCAATTTCAAGACACATTTTTCTTTACAAAGACAAAATCGTGACGTGCATGTATACTCTGTGCCTGAGAAAATAACTTGCCAGTAGACTGTGTTTGTTATCAAAAAGAAAAACCTGAATAGACGAACACAACAAATTAGCCGTCGCAGTCTCATTCTTGGAATACAAACTCAGAATATGTACAAAAAAACTGGTGCTGTAAAGTTTTTACTTTGCCCTGTTGTTGCAGACTTTTACCTGTACAAAAGAAATATATAAACTACACATAATGGCACCTGTCTGCTCTCACTACATATGTAAGCTATAAACTTACATGTACAGTAAGTTTAATATTTCAAAACACTCAATATACAAATGTGAATCATCAGTTTGTAATAATGCATTCCAGGAGTTATGTTGTGATTAGGCGTTGTAATCATTTCTTTTGATGCTGATGATACTTTCCCTCAACACGCCTCGTCCATTTCAATTTAATCAGTGATTTTCATTCCCAGCATGCCTCTGGAAATAAATAGTACTCAATCAATTTACAATTAGACCTGAATGTTGGTGGATTTTTAATGATTGTGAAGCAGATTATTTTATTTTAAGTCCCTGCTCAAGCTGAACATTTTGCAGCTTTGTAACATGCTGATGATGCTACATTCACATCATGATACGTCAAATGTATCATGATTAAATCATTTCATACTGAAATCATTTCATTCACATAAAGAAGGTAATAATATGCAAATCATAATTTGTTGTGATTTCTAGCGAAAATTAAAAAAGAATATGGATCAAATCTAAAAAGACATAAAACACTGACAAGAACAATTACTCCACCCACCTGCTCACATAACCCACAGCTGCATGCAGCAAGCTCCAGCTGTTCTCCGAGTGGTGAGAAGTGAGAGGCAGTAAGGAAGCACTAATGAGTGGAAGTAAATCAGCCATGTTGAGAGAAGCTGAGCACATCGGTGAATTATAAAACCTTATAACAAAGTCCTGAGAACCCTGATTAGGTATGACATGTGAGTACATCCAGCAAAGGACAGAATAAAGCTTATACCACATGTATTTCATTTCTGATTTAAAAGGTCTTTAATGTTGTTGATGTTCCCAAACATCATATCAACCTAACAAAAGTCTTCTCATTAATGAAACTTTTCAGAGGATTTCCCTCCTTTCTCAGTGACTAATGAATGAGTGAGTGTGTATGTATTGTCATTTCTGTAAGATTTTACCATCGTATTTCTCAAAGTATAACTCTGGTTTATGACAACATGAGTCTTTTTTGGCCATAATTCCAATCAGTAATAATAGCATTGCACTCACAAGTTAATAGCTGAGATCTGGGAACAGAGCCACCCTGATAAAAAGAACCCAACAGGGCAGAAACCACAAGCAGTCTCATGATCAGCCTTTTTTTTGTTTTTTTTTTAACAAACCCCTAGATAAGCAAAGTTATTTAAAAAAGGAAATCAAAGTAAGCACATTTCATTTTCACTCAAACTGTCTGTTATAATCATCTTTCACATTTACATTCTTTACATTTATTAATAACATTTCAGATGTTCTCAGTTTTGGTTGCACCTCCAAATATAATGGTTCAGATAATCTTGCAAAACTTGTTTACGGCCTGTCCAATAATCTGACCACTTGTTCCGTGTCACAGACTTAATGTAGTGATATGATTTTAAACAAAGATATGAGTACAATTTTTAATATTTTGATGGGCAAGCTACTGGAGGAATATAATGAATAACCAATTACTTATTACTTGCTTAAAAGCAATTACATTAATTAACTACTTACTGAAATTAACGTAACTGCTTATATTACTGGTATTAATACCTCCACATTCACAAGTCAATCAATCAAGTCAGTCTACACACACACTCCAACTCTGAACAAGGTGAATAATAGATGAAAATAAAGAAGTTGTGACAATTATGTATAAAGAAGATTGGTATAATATCATGAACCTCCACCTACAACTAGCCTCGGCTGCAGAAAAGGGGAAGAATAATTGAGTATTCAATGGCTGACATATCTGGCTGAGGAAGAACTAATGGACTTTGGAAATTGGGAAGATTATCACCTGAGGCTTCCACACTCACAACATTGTTCACAGGCAAATGATGAAATGAGTGAATGATTGTTTGAGTTTGTGAAAGCTTTTAGTCTGGCAAACAAGGAAGGGAAGGGAGGGTGTGGTAGTTATTTGCGCTCCAGTAGGTCATCTTCTGATATTGCAAAGCTCCAGACTCAAAGCTGAGACCATGACTGGGGATTTCAGTCAAATGAGGACTGAACAGAAGGTGATAAACTCCCTTTAGACTTAACTTTTATGAGTGGTTTGCGTCAAATTGAATTTCAAATTAGATGCAGTGCAGCTTTCATTCACTGTGATTAACAACTTAAAATAAGCCACACCATAATACTACAAAAATGCATTTGAAATATCTTTTGTCTGTTTTTTTCCAAAATATACAAACTCTCAGAAACTCTCAAAATAGATGATAAAAAACTAAATAAGAATATAGTGTCTTATTAACATGAGATATAACCTTGAAGTTTGTTATGGAATTTTCTCTTTTTGGGTTACACGAGGTCACGTGTGAGCCTTGTGGTCCTCTGCAGTTTTAATTGTTTGTCTTTGACTGGGTGCCACCATATCTCAACTCTGTGGTGTCCAGGGTCGAAGAGGCCTGTTGCTGCATTCCTAGACATAATAGATAGCTAATTGTTGACGTTCCATTAGCATGAACAGACAACAGTGTCTCCAGACTAGAATGTGTTGAAGGTGAACACGAACATGGGTAAATGCATTCCCTTTGACTATTTTGGGCGTAAAGTATTTGTAGCGTCATCTATGAGGGTTTAAAGTGTGACCACCAGCATGAGTTCAGAATGTGAGACCGACTCAAGCACTTCAGGTGTACTTTGAGAGTGTCTCTAGTTCTCCTTGATCAAGCTTCAATAAATAATACAGCATAAGACATCAGAGGCTCCTGAACACTTTCTTCCTTCCTGACCTCACCATTGACCTTTGACTTCAGCAATTTCTCCACAACAAAGTTAAATAAGAAGCTTGAGCCAATTAGCTTAGCATAAAGACTGAAAACACTGAGACACCAAAGTTGCTGAGCAGCTACTTTAAATCTAAATGTACCTCATTTGTTTATTTCATACACAAACAGGTATCTGTGATTTTAGGGGGCGTTACATACTGTAAGTATATTTTGATCCATGACAAAGACATCCACCTCTTGTTAACCAAGATATAGTTCAGTTTATTTATATATCACCAAATCATACCAGAAGTTATCTCATGACACTTTCCATAATATTATTAACAGAGACTCAACAATTCCCACCATGAACGAGCACTTGAGGACAGTGGCAAGGAACAACTTCCTTTGGGTGTTAGAGTGGGAGAATAGTGGTATCTATGCGGTCTATTGTCTTTCTGAAAGTTGATTAACCAATTTAAAAGGTGACTAAGCGTCTTATTGTCTACATGAATACTTGTGTAGAAGCATGTACAAAAACCTTCACAGAAAAGAGAGCAATAAGCATATTGTGTTTACACTAACAAATGCCAATTTAGAAGACCAGTGAACTAAACAGTATACAATGTGTTTTTGATGCACCGTGTCCAGCTCGTTTTACACAGCCCTGACTCAATTTCTTAGTACCTTAGGTCTTATCTTTCTCATTGGAGAAAATATTCAGATTGTCTTTTTTCCTCTCTCTCTCTAACTCCCCTTTTCTTCCTCTGTCTCTCTGTCTCAGTGTTTATTTACATCCCTCTCCAAAGCCCCCTCAATATCCTTCTCTCCGTGCTCTGCACAGTGGCAAAATGTCTTCATTTTCTAGACCTCAGAAGCCAAAGGGAATCGATAGTGTGACTCAGAATCTCTTCCAGCCTCAACTCTCACACACGACTTAAGGTCCTTAATTTAATCAAAAGGACAGCGTGATTACGTTATGCGTGAAATGTTGTGGTTTATCTGCCCTGAGATATTTGTGGGCTAACAGTATGTGCTCTGATCATTGTTCTGGGAGCAGGGGGTCATAAATAACCCATTTTCTTTTGTGTCTATATTCCTGAATGTTACTATTTAGTGCAGGCGCCCAAGCAATTTCAGCTATGACCTTTAAGCCATACCTTGTCAGTTTCTCAGTCATTTCAGATAAGTTTCATCCACTGTGAAAGCAGGAATACATTGTAAAAATGAATTTATGTGAGATCAACTCAAGGCCGTGCATAAATACTTACTTCAGACTGTAAGATGTTGTTTAGTGCTTGTGGTGTCAATGGCTAAATGCAATTAAATGTGAACTCTTGTGTGCTATGCGGTCCAATTATCAATCACATTAGTCTCGGAGCTGCATCATTTAAGCACAAATAATTTAATTTGAGTTTCTCAGTCATGGATTTCATTCCGAACTTATTCAGGGTTTGAGCTATTACCTAGTGTCTCTGCAACTTGCCAGCATTCTCTGTGTTTAATCAGTGTAATGGACCTTACAGTGCGTGCTGATTTAAATATCAGCAGAGTGTATGAAAAAGAAATAAAAATGAACCGTTAAGCTTTTTTTTTATCATTGTGGATTAGACTTGCATGGCTCCATGTAGTGATTGTGTTGAGGAATGTGGAAAAATAAATAAATTAGGTGATTAGCATCAACATCCGAATGTACTATTTTTCCAACAATGTGACTGCAAGGGGGAAAAAAATTAATAATTAAATCAAAACGGAATTGATTGTTATAAATCCCTCCTTATTCTGACACTCATAAAGTGCAAAAGGGGAGCATTAATGGATGTATATTTAAGCTTTAAGTCTGGCTGTGATGTGAGTGTTATAGATGGTGCACTGTGTAATTTAATGTTGCCTGCCAACTCTGCTTTAGATTTCGATTAATACATATCAATTTTGTATCCCTAATTTATGATGTCCAAATAGCTACTGGCCATTCTTGTCAGGCACCAGGACTTTAAATGGCCAAATTGATTTAAGAAAAGCAATGCAATTACAAACAGTTCGAGATTGGCATTTAAATCTCACAAACGCACCTGCTTCAGTCAGAGAGACCTCTTCGTGAAAAGATTAGATTCCTGAAATACACTAGAGGTCCGCGAAAGCGTATCTCACAGATGCAGCTTTACTTGAATGAATTTATTTTAAGCTTGTTGACTTCTTCGGGTTTCTCTATATAGAACAGCTCTTATTTTGTTATAGGCATAATATGTTATTGCTCTGGCTTTTTTTAACAATATTTTCCAGTGTCTCCAATATTAATCTTTTGAATAAAGGTGACAGTTTCTTGATTTTTATTAAGTTACATCTTTTATGCATCTCCTGGTGCAGATGTTAACTTTTACTTTGCAGTTTGCAAATATGACCCCTGTATGCTGCCGTTAACTGCCATGTAGCAGAGGTAGTCATCATGCTATGCCTGGTTGTTTTCACCCAGAATAGTTTCTCTCAATAGCCACCATAAAAATGTACTTGTGTGTGCAGAAGTGCCTTTTTAAACATACAACCATCCATTCTACCATCACTTCAAGGAAGGCCTGGGGAACCTGGACAACACATCCCAGAGGATTAATGGCGAAAATGGCTCTGCTTTTCACAGAGACTACACGTGCATAAGAGACAGAAGGAGGGATAAACTGTGCTTCTCCAGGAAAGCATAGATCACGAACAATGCGACCAATGCCGAAAATTGACTTTGAGCAATCGGAGCCATTGTAACTCAGCTGGGCCTCCAAATGGACCTCATAATGTCATACATCCCAGCAGGACACAATCACCTGGCAACACGTTGATTGATAGTAGCAGGAGGCACTCCAGCGCATCAGCTCAGGCAGATTTATCCATCATTGGAATTTGGATTTGATAAGCTGGTTGATATGAGAAAATACCATTAGAGTGGCAGGGGATGCAGCTGGGTGGGCCGCCAGAGGGAAGGCTCAAATGAGAGACAATGACAAATCCAAAATGAGTTTATTAAGAATGGCTGATATTGATGAATATCTAGTGGGAAAATGACAAATACATAAGAGTACACTGGAATGGACATGGTGTCTGTAGAGGCTGATGATGTGTCGTCTACACTATGCAGTCCATTCTCTGGATTTTATTTTTGTCATACATCTATAATCTCTCAATCATTTTCACCAACTTTAATGCACGAGAAGAAGAAGAAGAAGAAGAGTGCTCACCGCGTAGAAATCTGCTGAGGTTTGTCTGCCTCCGAGGCTGTTTGCTGTGGAGGGTGACAACTTAAATGGCTGATATAAAACCTGACACAACTAATCTATCATACATCCCCTGCCTGTCTGCTTGAAATTCCTCTTTTTAAAGGATGGTTTATTGTACAGCCATAAGTCATGGCGTACAATATTGCTGGCTATGGCCTTGTGTGTTTATAAGATTGCATGTGTCGTCTGGGTTAAGAATATCTGTAACACGGACATAACTGATCCTAAGCTGACATGCAATCTTGATGTCTGGAATACCCAGCAAAGGAGGGAATAACACTGGTGGGTTTGTTTATTTGTTTAGCTCTCAACATGAGGAACACACGACAGATAGCAATGTCCAATATTTTTTATAAAGTAAAACATAAATAAAAGTTTTAAATTCTATAAAGCAGAAAAAAACATTTTCGCAGGTTGGTCAATATTTCATCGTCAATAGACGTCTATATGAGAATGATTGATTTTTAACACAAAAAGCCTCTCTTAATGAGCTGCAAAGGCAACACTGATGCTAATAATCCATCAATTAAGGAAGAAAAGGGCAACCACGTTCTGTTTAACAGCTAATTGGCAGGCTGAATAAAGCGAGTGAGGCTTTGTTGGAAAGCAGTAGTATCAAAGTCAGCACCTTATCTGAGAAAAAGCCCCAAAATTGTTTTTAAATTAATGGAAGCACTAACATAAGTCACTCCCTGCAACCCAAATGATGCTACAGGCTGATTATATTTCAGGTTGTTTTCTTTGTTTTCCCCACTGCCTTTAACAAACCCATTAAAACAAGTTAATCATCCATTTTTATGACATAAAACATCAATTAATCATGTCCATCTCTGTCCATCTCTACTGTTAACTCCTTTGGAGCACCATTAAACTATATGTGTATGAGCGTCGGTCATTAGAGCACTTACAGAGCAGCTGGTAGACTTCAGAAAGAACGCTCAGAAGATGAGAGAGATGCTCATTATAAATGAGTCTGGGTCATGATCTGGCTTGATAGATTAACAGCAGCTAACTGTTAGGGTTATGCAAATGTGCCATATTTTCCAAACTGAATCACTTAGGTTTGGTTCACCGGTGTGTTCTGATACTTTTTTGGCTCTCGAGGAAAGTTGTTTTGGACTCTCTTAGAGCAAAGAACAAATCTATAATCGCACATCACTTGCAGACACACACACACACACACACGCTGTAATGTTTGAACTTCACAGCACGCATCAGCATTAACAAATCTATATGAGCTGCAAAAATGCACCTCAGCAGTGTGTACAACAGACACCACTCCCTTATGAAGATGTGAGGGTAGCCACAACCAGTCACTGTCACTGCCCTCGACACAGCTGTCAGCAGAACGTTGAAACCTCTCGTCTGCATAATGCAACACCCACCGCCCTGTCAAACACAACTAACCTTGGCAGGTAATGCGCATTTCCATGGTTACAGTAGTTTAAAACTGCCCATGTGTCCCCGGACTGCACATGCAGTGGAGGAAGCCTTTGTTGTAACCTCAATTAACATTTAAGATGTTCTGTTGTCACCCTCTAGTCTGCTTTGAAATGATGCTTGTAAAAGTCAAGCTTGTTTTAACATTGTATTAAAAAACTATTTTCCAATTCTGTTTCTTGCTGTCAGCGTGCCAAATGATGCATTTGATCATCAGTCTGAAATTTAATAGGACATAAAGATCTATATAGACATGTTTTTTGTTCAAGAGAAAATGACACTTCAGCACTGCAGTGATTTAATCAAACTCTGCCATTAATGTGGAGCAGAAATTAGAATTTTCTTCACCTTTTGAGTAAGGACATATACTATAACAACTAGTAACCATGATTGTAAACCATGTATTGTGCATATCTAATTTTTTTTTATATAGGAGACAACCATTTTTCCACATGCATGTGAAGACTTACTTGAGGACTAGCAAGCTGTCTCTCTTTCCAGGTTTAGAGTTCAGGTGGGTTGATAACAAATTCTCAGAGCACAGAGTCCTGTGATTCAAATCACAACATGGAAGGACTGTTGAGTGACTAAGTAATGTAGGCAGTGCTTAAAAGTAAGCCAACAAAGTCAGCCCACCAGCTTCATAACTTCCTGTGAGTTGGGTGGATGTGAACAGATATTACAGACTATTTTTAGTACCGACCCACACTGATATTGCATCAATCAAATAACAGTACTGACATAGTCATTTGGAACAATATATAAAATTCATCCTCTTTTTGGTCCACATATACATTGATTTCTCAGCAAAAAAATCATTTCAGTTTCAGTTTAACTGAAGAACTGCCTCGTACTTTTATTTTGTTTTAAAAGTATAGTGATATCTGAGGGGTTTTGGATGAAATGTGTTGGGACAGCATCAATGTCTGCTGCAGGCCGAGCATGGCAAAGCATTTGACGAATCTCTGTAGCTCACAACAGACCCAAAGTAGAATTGCCAGCATGTGATCTCCTTCAATCTTTCACTACATGGGTCAAATACATCTCACAGTTTCTCCCTGCCATCGCTGTTCACCGTTTCTCTCTGAATCTCATATTTGTTACATTTCCCAGGGTGCCTGTTTTCCTGTATTCCTCAGGAGTGAAGCCATTACGTTTTGTTCATCCTTACATGCTGTTAACCAAACCAAGTGTTGAGCCTTTCACACAGAGTGTGTCTTGGTAACATTAATGCATCTTTTTCTTCTTTTTTTTTTTTATCAAGATCTTATTCGAACTGCATTTTGAATTGTTTCCATTTCTGTATTCTTTAATACAGCTTTTAAAATGTACAGCCAAATGAACTGTAATTGGATTTGTGATAAATGACAAAGCTGACAGGAAACTGAGTTATGGTGAATAAAAAAATAATAAAGAATACAAGGTGTGATCTGGCTTTTCAATAAAATCTTACAGTGCTATAATTAAAGACATGAAAAGAATATTAAACCAACACAAGAACAAGTAAAAACATATTCATTTCTTTCTTCTTTCTTTTTGAAGTTGTTTATTTAAAGAAACCTTAAGAGTAATGAGATTCATTAAAGTGGTGTAAAATACTGTGTTTTAATGAGAACTCTGGGTGCAATAATGCATGCTTTTTTGTGATATAGGCTTACGTTGTTGCAGGGTTTTTTTCTGCTTTACTTGGGTACAAACCAGGACCTGGAAGCAAAATTCACATTTAACTAGTTTGACAGATTTGTGGTAATCTGTGCTCCTGGTTGTCCTGGCACTGAGGAGAATTTAAGCAAAAATGAAGCTCTGGAAAACCATGATCCATGTGTGTACTTCCTGGTGTGCATACTGGCATGTGAAAAAATCCATATAAGAATCATTCCAGATTGTGGTTTTGCCCTTCATTCATTTACTTATGTTTAAGGCTTTCAAACAAGGCACGTCACTTTTAGGGCCTAAGGCAGAATTTGATGGAAAAACCTCTTGAAACCAGATATATAATAGTTTTGATAAGTACAAATCCCTTCACCGTATATACCCTATTTGTAACATATCTTTACCCAACTAAGGCCCTACAATCTGCCATCTCTGCAGAGGATCAGAGAGAAGAGAATTTTGACTAGTCGGACTGCAGACAGTTGAGGACAGCTTTGTTTTTTTGAGCTGTGAGCTCCTGTTCCTGTTTTTTTTTTTCAGCTCTTCACAGTTCACAGCATCCTGGAGTAAATGTAGTTTGAGTCACATTCAGGAGGAATAGATTCAGCCCACAAATATGACACTCAAACCACAGAGAGAAAAAAAAACATCATCAACCTTTGTCATTTCAAATAGAGTTTGCAGCTGATAGTCCTTTATGCCTTTTGATTCGTTAGCCAAGTTTAATGTCTCCAGTCTGAATTTTACAGTATTTTTGCATAATGCCTGAATCCATTATGAAATGTATTTGTCTCCATGTAAAGTTAGTTACTGTAAATAATTTAAATGAGCGTAAGTACTGCACAAAGTCACAACTGGCATCATAGACAAAAAGCCCAGAATGCATTAAGCAGTGAAGAACACAGATAAACACACACACACACACACACATACGCACGCACACACACAGTCACTATATCTCAGAATTCTGTGGGAGCTACTTCTTATTTATTTAAGTTCATAAATTGTGCATTTGTGTTCATACAATGTGGTTTCTCATTTATTTAAAATGTGGAAATTGTTTTGTATGGAAGTACTTTGTTAAATAAATAACTAGGCACTGTTTCAGTTTGTGAATGTTTTATTTGAATAGAACGATGAGACACAAATTGCCTTGCAGTATATTCCAGGCAGTCATTGTAAATAAGAAACTGTTTTAAATACCTTGCCTGGTAAAATAAAGAAGAAACTATATACTATGCAAAAACTTTTTACTTAGAAGTCTTTGGTCACCATTCCCCATTTACTGCCTGCTTTGTGTAAAATATGTAAACCCTCCCATTAAACACAGGGTCGGTCCCTGCACTGTTTTAGGTTATGACTGTTTTTACACTACATTACCTTATCATTATCATTATAAAGTTATTCTTACAACACTTTGGAAGCCTCACAGTAAACTCTGCGCACTCAGTATAGTAGAGAGAATAAGAGCTGAACCACAGCGTGAGTCATGGCCTCAGCTTGGCCAGCAGCACTGATTCAGAGCTTGGCACGGGACCTGCGCACAAACTTATCAATAAGAGGCTGCAGATTGCCAGCTCAGAACTTTCTTTCCCAGCTGAGTTTTTACATCAATTATTCAGGTAAGGCTTTCGATTCCCCCAAAACTCTGGCAGCTGAATTCAAGGGAAGGCCAAGTGGGGTAATGAGTAAGACGCTATGCCCTCCGTAGCTACCAACACAAGTTATTACTTATTCTGCCCTGGCCACGAGCAGTGCTGCTAAATTTTCTTCCCAAAACTGACCATGTTTTGTGTAATTGAAAAAGTTTGGCCACTTGGATGTTTATAGAAATGGTGTCTCTTACATACCAACACATACCTGTTTTCTTTGTGTGTTTTTTTATTTATTTTACTGTGTCTCTCCGGGACATGTAGCCCTGACAGACACAGAGGGGCAGACAGAAATCTCAGAGGACATGCCCTTTTATGTCAGAGAGAGAGCTGGAGCTGGAGCGAGAGGAGGCATGGAGGGATGTGCGGGGTGGTTTGCAGGGAGGTGGGGAGGCACGCTATGGCAAGCCAAGCTAAATCTCCACCCTACTTTGTATGCATGCCTACGCTTGCTGGCTATGCATAGTGCAGGAGGAAGGCAGAATTTGTCACCCAGCTCAGGAAATTATTCAGAATTAGTCAGACATGTTTGATATCCTGGGATGCACCTGTCATTTATACGGTATATTTACATGCAGGATTCGAAGGGAGAAGCGAGAAAAATAGAAAAATACTGCTAATCTGTTTACAAATTAAGTGTCATGGAGGAATATTATTCTAATTCTATCAAATTCCAAATGCATTTACTTCTGAAACATGTACGTCTTTCTCCTCCCCTTGTGGCTTATAGGTGAATAGAATAAAAGCATGTTTATGACTCATAAGTGAGATTAACAAAGAGCAACAAAATACAAGATCATTTTGCAGCCATAAAATGGTCGAGGTGATAAAGGGTTTTGAGGAAACTTGTTGCTTGTAAATTAAAATGTTACTCGAGCTCCATAATCTGTTTATTTTCTGCAAATTTATTCAAATGATCCATATATTTGATAGATATTCATGCTACAGGAGCAATTTGCATGATTGCATTGTCAACACCAGTTGTGAATATTTATGAGGATGTCTACAAATACATGATTGTCAAGGTAACCTTACAGTTTAGGTTCACTTGTGAGCAGCATGTTGGAATCAGAGTCTTGGCTTCCTTTCTGAGGCTTTCTGAGTTGCAGGATGTGTGGCATTAAATAACTGGAATGGAGGGTTAAGGTACAGCTGGAGACCATTTTGGATTATTTATTGGTCAACAACCTCATATAATAAAAAAAAAAGGACTTGTTATCAAAAAAGAGCAGAACATGAACCATTGATGCCTCACTGGTTGTATGAGATATGAAGGTAAAATGAGGGACCAACGCAGCCTATAAGCAGGTACAGTATTTTCTGACCTTTTCTTGTTTCCTTCCCTAAAATGTTTGTTGTGAAACATGATCACATGATAACCTGACAGTCTGCGACACCATCAACAAAGACTTTTTGCTGCTCTTCAAGAGATAATAGGAGGCCCACGGCAGCATCCACGGTGGTTTTCTGGTGATAACCTCACGTTTTCTGCTTTCTGTTATCATTATGAAGCTGAATACATTGAGATGAAAAAAAAAAAAAAAACCCAAAAGAACCTCAAAGAAACATTTAATCTGTTAAGTCACACTCCTGTTTCTCTCTTATTGGAGCTGCAGAATCTGTCACTTGATTACTGTACAAGACAGATTAGTGTTGTGGTCTGTAGATAAAGCAGAGGATTTTATATTTCATATTTTGCTGGTTTGCATAGCAAAGCAATATATATTCTGAATTAGTTTGAAGTCAGTTTAAATTTGTATTGTTAGTTAAATTAGCGGCATGGCTCCAGGATGTCAATGGTCCAGATTGAAATACCACAACCATGATTGGATGGTTTGCCATGAAATTATATTCATTTACCTCTCAAAATGAATTGTAATAGCTTTGGTGATCCCTCCGACTTTTCATCTAGCACCAACCAAACTAATGTTTTAACAAAACTAAACATTCCTACCAGCCTCAGCTGGCTTAAAGCTTTGATCATACTTCAATAAAGAGATGGGAGCACACTAGAAAACAAAATGGTGACTTCACAACAGCAAGAACTTCCTCTTTGTTTGTTGTATTGAGCTCAACGACAAGAAAAGGTCATAAAAAACAAGAACATGTGTGACAGCTTAACAAAAACAGGACTAAGGATGGGGGACACAGTATAGTTGCTCACTTGTAGTGTGTACAGTCCAAATCCAGACATTTCTCTGATACTGTAGGTGAGGAAAAACAGCCAATGCTTTACTGAAGACACAGAAACAAAGACAACATTACAAACATACACTAGTCCAGTTCTTATCTCTTCGGATACACGACCACGGAGGAACCTAAATCTTCCCGTTCTATTGTAAATCAATGAGCAAGCCAGAGTTTGGTACTGAATAAAGATCAGCTTATAGCCCTGACTATGTGGCACTATGCAAGAGCAAAAACAAACATGGAAACCATTTTTATCAAAAACTCTTTCTTCAAAACATGCAAATGAACGAATACATTTACAATGATTTACACTGAAATTACTGCATCCAGCCCTGTTTTTTTAATGTCAGTTCAACCCCAAAAGCCGCAAACACTGATGACCTACTGTAGCCACAGCAGACGGCAACAAGCCTCTGAAGACTTATCTGCACACCAAAGCCTCTGAACCCATGTTTATGTTAACCCCCTGAAACCCATCAAGTTGTCGACTTAATTTATTCACCATGCAAAAACATAGAAAATCCAACTAATCCGCAGCAGGAGCAGCGGGTGAACTGCCATCCGCTGGCTTTTAAATACCCCTGCAAATATATAAATAAGGGTGAGCAACAAATCAATATGCAAAAGATGCAGATGTTTTGTCTTTTTGCAAAGTACACTCTCCATCAAATATGGCTCTCGTTTCTCACCGGCTGATTACAGTCTAGACAAGTAATAGGACTTTAACCTTGGAGCAAATCAATCTAAACTCAGAGCGGGGAAACTGTGTGCTTATGGAACTCTGGTTATGCACATTTTCTGAGAGACGTAAAAATCTTCAGAGCAATAATGTGATTATTTTTATATTGTACAAGTTTCCTGTGGTGAAATTGCCGTGCCTTGATGGAGACTGATTTTTTTCACTCTGGGATTTCGACTTATCATTAGGATGATATTATTCCAGAAAACTAGTTAAATTGAATTTGTCACAGAATTTATACAAATTGTTGCAGAACAGACAGATACATATTTCTTGTTAAACCGCTGATTAATTCATTTCCCCCAGGAAACAACAGAAATAACCTATTTTCCTCTTGCGTGCCTAAAACCATGGTAGTTTTGTTTTTCATCTCATCATCTCAGTCTCATGTTTCTGTGTCATTCTTGCTCTAGTCTTTATGTTGCTAAATTAAATTTTATTATAAGCTGATAAGGGCTTGCTTAATAATTCTTAAACTGGTAATATAGTAGACAATTAGCTAACATCAAACATCCTCATTTTATATTTGTTATAGGACAGATGTTATATCTCCCGAGTAAACATTACATTTTTATATCATAAGTCTGAACTGATTCTGAAAGACCTCTAAAGACCTCCTTAATTACAAATTTACACTGAGATACTGTTTCCATTCTCTATATGGACAAACATCATTATTAGACAAAGCACACACACACACACCAATCCCCCATTTTGCTCCAGCTTACCAAAAACAAACCCAGCGTTGCCTCATGCATTTCCTTAATGCTCAATTTGGCTGCAAAGCCTCAACTATAATTACACAGGAAGCACTGACAAATGTGTGACTATGCCATGTTGAATTGACCAGTGTTAACTTTGGTCTGATTCCTAAAATATTTACAGCCAACGAATATGAAAGCAGGAGACATGTCCATACCTCTTGCCCCGTGTTGTGAAGACACGCAGTGATGTAAAGCCGTATCACTGAAGAGAGAAAACAAAGCAAGGTTATGGTCAAATGTAAAGTGGTGCAGGGTGCTTAATGTTGGGACATTAGTCTCTGTCAGAGCCTTGGGGAGTTGTGTGCAAGGCTGTGGTATCTGGAGAGGATCCAGCCATGTCAGCAGGGTGAGAACAGGCTCATTTACTCCAGTCAGCTGCTGCCTTACATCACAAGGCCTCACTTAAAGCTCTGGAGGGCTTAGACTCTGTTGACTCTTCCTATGTCTGACCAATTAGCAGACTTTGACTGCAGACACAATCGATTTGCTATATGTGATAAATACAAAGTCACCAATGTTATTTTTTCATACAGAGCCAAGAAGCAGTGAGGATTGAGAGGCAGCAGGCAGAAGTTGTTTCTTTTTTGTCATTCACAGTATTGCTGTGGGATCTGGGAATGAGAGATTAGGACACCACCAAGACTTCCTTCATGTTGCATCACACACTCAAGACAGATAATATGTCCTCTCAGATTTCTCAGAATTTATTTTTCTCCACACATGATGTTTTATTCATGATGTGGTTGTCACTTGTCAGCCAGAGTTCGCCTCCTTCAGACAGATTTGTTTGCAACAGGGCTGGCGTGTTGCTTAAAGCAATTCTACTGTTCTCGCCCCAAAAAAATATGTTCTGGTGTCATGCAAATTTTCTGATTTACATCAACTGGAGGACATAAACTGATGTACTCCTTAGTGTCAGGCCTGATACCTCAGGTGACGCTGTGCCATTCATCACAATCAAGTCTGCTGTGACTTTCCTATTTATTTAATGTTGATTCAACCATGTGAAAGTCACGTCGAGGTTAAAATGTTTCGCCCAAGGAGTGCTTGGCCAACAAGGCAGCATCAAGACTGGAAAAAGTCACATTTACCCAGCGTGTTAATTGAATATTGAAATAACATCACATCCTAACATAAGTAAGAATGTAAGAAGATAAATAGTATATTGTTAGAGCAAGAAAATGTACTTGTTATGATGTGAGGATATCTTGATATAACACAAAACTTTTTTCACATTATAACCTGATAATGATTCGTTGTTTTTTTCTTGAGTGGCAGTAGTAGTGTTTTCATGATGTAATGAGCAGTAATGTGTTTATCTCCCCACACTTCTATGTAGGACATGTCCCCTCCCTACTATCATAAATTGAGTGCTTGTGTATGAAAGTTTAACTACTGAAGGTCATTTTGCCTTCAGGCTTTGCTTCTCTCCACCAACAGCATCTCAATTAAAACCCATCATAACATATCTATTTGTCAAACGCGTTCTGTAAAATGGAGAAGACAGAGCAGCCAGTCAGATTTTAATTTCTGCATCCAAACACGTCAGAGTTAGTGTGTTTATGCTGGTCTCCACTGCACCATTATTCTGGTGTTAGCTTTGCAAAAGTGGCTGCTGAGAACAATCTGTGAATCTTAATTTGCCTGCTAATTGTGTCTGTGCAGGGGGTTAGATTCTTGTGTTAGAAAGCGGTTAAGAAGAGGCAAGCAAGTTGGCCAATTATTACAATTCCTGTGTGATAATGGTCAGTTTGTTCTTAAATGCTCGTAATCATTTTCTCCACATTGCTGGCTGGCTGGTTTTGCCCTAACTACATCTTCGCTATCTATTTAGTACGAATGCAAATGCATAAAACATTATATTATAGCATTTTGCTAAAATGTTGCTTTACTGAGATGCACTCTCCTAATTAATGTTGTTGTTTTGCTTTTAGTGAATAAATTAATTATGACAGTGCTCCTGGGAAATTGCAATTCCCTGTATCCATTGGATACATTCTGATTTAATGTCGGCTTTTTTTTTTACTGAGAACCACAGACTCAAGTACTGTGTAAATTGCCATGTTAATAGCACATGATTACCCTCCACCGCACTTAGACTTTTATGAAGAACCCTTATGTCAGAAAAGACTGTTTTCTAACAAGTTAGCCATGTCAACTTAACAGAAAAAGTGTCAGTGTGTTTTTTTCTTACTGCCACAAATGGACAAAAATGTTGTTGTTTAAGCTGCTCATTGTCACTTTATTTGGAGGATTTGTTCGATACAGCATTTAGAGGCTTGACAAAACAACAAGGACTCCTTTATAATATAATTAATACTGTATTATAATGCATCTTCCATCTAAATTAGGAAACCTCCCAAAATGCTATAATTACCCCTGTAATATGATATTTTTAATCAGCATGTCAAAAAGGTCTAATGCTGTAGATCCAGCATACATTTTCATCCACAACCACGACAACACTGGGGAAATAATTAAACAATATAACGTCACAGTTTTTACATATACTTAATTTGGCAGGATTATCTTCAGTCGCTGGGTAAAAAAACTTCTCCTTGCAGCATAATATAATTTGTGTTAGTGTTATAGTAGCTGACATCTGATTGGTCAACATTTGATCAGGTTGTGATACGAGAGTAGCAACTCAGCAGTTTTCCAAAAGGTCATCGCACTGTCCTTGTCATTGGCAAACACTTTGCTAATGTATATTGCGCTTATTGAGCATGTACTGTATGAGGGCTGCTAAATGAAAAATGGTCTTGGATTAATTCCAGGTTTCTGTAGTTTTGAATGACCTCTAAGGGTCTGAAAGGGATTCAGTATCCAGTTCTTGTTAAAACAGATGCATTGTTAATTACTTGCTGTGACAGTGACGGCTGGTATTCTTTTCACCTTGTGAGTCTGTGTGTGTCATCATGGCAAAATGCTCCTGGAGGAAAAGTGTTGTTGAGATTAAATGAAGTGTGAGTTTGAAGATGGGTGTAATCTGACCCATCAGTGCACAGTACTCATGTCATAATGAATCTGTATCAGTATAACTAACTAAATTATCAGTAGTTTTATGCATACTCATACATACAGGATTGGGTGGGATTTTAACCAGAAGTAAGCAGTGCTAACTGGAAGTGGTTGACATGAAATAGATATGGGTTGCTGCTATGAGAATGGTCTAGCTTACAGACCCTACAAACCATGCCCCCTTCAAAACATATATCATTATTTGACAATAGACCATAGCAAAAGCAAAATCAGCATTTTTGGCAACCATTAAGCAAAGAATTAAAATTATTAAAATGATCCCTAATTTATTTGCTTAATAGTTGCTAAAAATGCATTTCCAAGCACAATCATTTCTGTTCCAATAATGCAGCCTAATCAATGAATAATAATACAAATAAAAATGAATATAGAGAAGTACAGTAAGTAGGAATAAAGAGTATAAAATATGAACAGTGTTGGTGTAACTGCTAAAAATAGATGTATACATAAATGTTGACATTACACCATAATGTAGTTTTTACATGTTTTATAATGTGATGATAACTGAATAAACAAAACTTCACATCATGGGATCATTAAAGTTTCAAACACCTGATTTGGTCAAGGTGGTAGCGTCACAGCACACACTACCACTACACAAAATACTAACGTCATGATGTAGTAATAACTAGTACTTAGTGTCAGAACATCAACATGTTGACCGTGTGATCCAACTGCAAGACAGTCTCCAGCTCACTTTGTAATTGATTCTTTACATGCCCGTGTGGATAATGAATGATTTGCATGCTGTTAATAAAGTCAAAACTTTCAAATTCAGTTCACTGCTTAACAAGGTTGCTTTGTTCAGGTTCAGATTAAGATTGCCTGGCTGAAGTGGAGCACTGCTTGGAATACACTTGAGAAGTGTATTTTGTATTCTTCATGGATGTCATTGCTTTACACACTTGTTTACTTAAAGTGCCTACAATGCCATGGACGGACATGACACTGTGTTCAAAAGTAAGCATCATCAGATCACGCGTAGCTTAAGTGCTCCCAAAAACAATTTAGAAGACAAGCAAAGAGCAATCTTAGCATCTCAGAGCAGATAATTTGCAGTACTGTGGTAACTCCATCTCAATCCCATCTGAATAAATCTATAACAGAGCATTCATGAAAATGGGAAGCCCTCTATTAAAGCCATTTGACAAAGTGGATGCTTGCTTGAATTCATTAATGCCATAGGCCTTTCCCTAAGAATACTGATGAACTTAACGTTTGGACTTTGCTTGTGGCCACAGAAAACCACAGTTATATTTTATGTTGGAATCATTATAATGTATCACCAACAGCCAGCTGAAAATGTGTTTATCCCTAATATAAGTACCTTTCTGCTGTTGTTTGAATAACGTGCTTGTTTTGTTCATTGATAAACTGCAGTGAAACAGCTTTCAGTGTTGTGGAACTTTATTAGTAGTGGAGTGGGACTGGAGGGACATGAGGAGCTTTTTAAAATACTACTTGTATTATTTTTTAAGCCTGACATTGTTGGTATTGCCCACCAGCACTGTATGGTGGCTCCAGTGGAGTTAATTGTTTCCAAGCATCTTTTATACCACTGTGAGAACTGTCAGGGGTGTGTGTGTGGCCTTCATAGTCTGTTTCCTCCCTGGGTGCCCGTGTGACTCCCTCACTGGAGCAGTGAATTAATCTGTTGGTAGTGAATCATCATGTTGCCCACTTGCTGGCATTGGTTCACTCTAATATCTAGTTCAACATAGGTTGGCTGACGGCAAGAGATATGCTAATTCAATACCCTTTTTTACACATCATAAATAAAAATCTCTTCCAAGCCTGGATTTGTGGAAACTTTGCAGCTGCTCTGTGGGATAGTTTCTCAGATTTTTGCCAAGAATCACCTCAAATATTGGTCTACCATTTCTGCATTGAATGTGAAGGACAGAGTGTGACACCTTCCCTACACAAAACCACAGATGACTAACCAAGCCCAACCTTAATGTTATCTGGCTAGACCAAACCATATTCCCAGTGTCTCTTATGATGGATGTCAGATTTATCCTCATCTACTTAATAAATGAAAGCATAAGAAAGAGAGTTGCGGAGGATGATTATTTTGGGGCGCCTTTATAGCTCTCCCCCTTCCCTCTGCCTGCGTGGTGTGATTTGTAGAGAGATTGAAATGAGGCTGGCTGGTCGAGCAGACTCTCGCTCTTGATTTACACACACTGTTAAATCACACAGACAGCTGGCTGCTGGCGCTGCCCACCAACCCGCCTCAGACACAGATCTATCTCCATGCAGGAGCTCTTCCAGATTCAGAACCTTATGGCAGCTATAACACACAGCCCAGCATAGAGTCCCAACCCTAGCCTGCTGTTGACAATGTTGGATGCTGTGGTACAACTGCCAGTAAATGATTTCCAGCCCAGGATTTCTCAAGAGGAAAACCTCACAAAAAGAGGGGAATTGGTGACAAAGAAAAGGGAGAGAGGTTCAGAAGGACCTGCTGGTGAGGTGGCCATTGTTTGTCGGATGGATGAATATCCATGACTGAAAGCACAAAGACTCTCTGAAGTCCTGGCTCCCTGAGGAATACGGATGCTTTTCTTTCAGCATGGGAAAACAATTGCTTATTTGAGCTAACCTGTTCTTTGTATCTGCGTGTACATATGTGTATTTGGCTGGAGAATGCAGCCTGGTCCCTGCAGAAAGCTTCAAAATGACTTTTTATTTTTCCAGTTCCATTATAATGCAAGCTCCTGTATAGCATGGCACTGTTTCCACACTGTGTGGGCAATGTTGGATCTACATAGAGCATTTCCACACATTTTTTTATAGATTCAGATTGAAGTTCCTCATACCAAGTCATGATGCAGATGAAACACTGCAGACATCACTAGAGACTTCAGACACATTTTCTCCAATCAGGGCACTGCATGAGACAATACTGGGTTAGTTAACAAGCACATCAATGTCAGTGATAATGACTTGTACACACAAAACAGCCAGGGTGACTCAACTCATTAAATTGCAATTTGGCATTAAATACACAACCTATTAATTCCACTGTGTACACAGCCAACACAAGATCAGCTTTTTAATTATTTGATATTTCATTCAGATTGGGTAACCTGTTTCATTTCAATGCCAAAGCACTTATTTCACAACAATTTGTTTAGACCAAAAAAGAAAAAAGAAAAAGAAATACAGCAAAAGGGAAAGAAAAAAGAAAAGACTGTCTTCTGGCCAGAGATTTTCAGATTGAATTTATCATGACTAATCCTGCCCTTTGAATTTTTTAAAAGCATAATTCTAGGAGTAGAACTAAGTGAAGAACATTCTTAGCACTCGCACATAAAATGAACTATTACAGTCACAATCATCATCAAGTCCTTACTACTACTGGGTTAAGTTGCATTAGCAACATTTGCACAGTATTTAATCTGTGATAGCTTTATGATGTAGCTTCATGTTTAAGAGTATAATTATTCTCCTTTAATCATTGTGCTTTCACTGTGAAGCTTAAAAGGTCTTGCACAGTTTGAAGACAGAAAATAATTTATAATCACATATTACAATATTCCTCTTTTCCAGTAAAGTTCCAATTACTTTTCTTCTGTAATCACTCTGCTGTAATTATATTTCAACACAATTTGTCTTATTTGCATCAGATTTTCTCAGGATGTGGTTTAACTGAATCAAATGAAATACGATTGATAAAAAGACTGTTTCTGCCATTCTTCAGTGTTGAATCAGGTAATCAAGTATTGCAGCTCACAGAGAAATAGGCCATCCATAAGGTACCCACATAGGAAGAAAAGGAGCTCAACCTCCCATTGAAATTCAGTAACAGTAACACACACTTGTTTTCATGCCAGCATTGCTTACTGAGGCTGTCATCACTGTAACAACGCAGCCTACCTTCCACATTACACAGAAAACCCCTTATTTACCAGATACCGTATTGTGACTGCTAAGAGCTCACGTTATTCACATAATCACCAGCTGAGCACACTGCACCCAGCAGGAAATCATTTCCTTTACTGGATCCAACATTTACATCTAAACATAGTGTTGCATCCCCTCTGCCAACATCATCCAATACTTTATCCAAATAATTATGGTCTTTGACATGGACCGAAACATCATATTTGACATGAGTCTCAATCTGGACAATGATCTGTCACATCAAGGCTCATTTCTCATATCTGAGATGTTGCAGCCAACCCTTTTTTCAATACAGGCTTAGTGTCATGGTGGGTTATTACCTTATGTGCTGCATGGTTGGCATGAAGTACCTGTTGGCAGCTGAACTGAGGCAGCTGCTGAGGGACTTATCTGCGTTTAATCTTATTAGTGCAAAAGAAGCCTTTTCTCCAGGCTACTATATATTTCCTAAAGTATTCCAAGTCACCCTTGACTGACATGTGTAATAGATTTTACTTACAGTGTCAAGCATAAATATCCTGTCACACACAGGATGTATATGTGTAAATCTTCATTAGGGTTATTGTTGTGGAAAGTTTCTCTTAATATATCTTTCCATTCTTACTGTTTCAGCGTCTTGGCTTGTTTACTGCAAACTTGAAAGAGTGATTCAACAATCTGGGGAATGTGCTCATTTGCTTTCTAGCAGAGGGTTAGATAAGATTACAGTGATTCCTACATGCTGTTCTTGCATGGATTAAGAAAATATATATAAGATGTTAAATAAAGTGCTGGTAAATTGTTGGACAGTGCCAGACTAGCTGTTTCCAGGCTTTATGCTAAGCTAAGCTAACTGGATGCTGGCAACGTTGAACCATTACATTAAAAAGTTGGCAACCTACAAGCAGCTAGATGGGTGCATAAGTGCTGCCTCTCACATCGTAAATGCATGATCAACCAATAACATCCCTCTGCCAGAATGACACTCTTGAACACAGGAAGATCATTAAAGGAAATCCGGAAATCATCTGCATAAAATCTCCTCATTTATTTTCAGCGCTCATTTATCTCTTCCGCTTTACATATCGGCTCTGAGGCTCTGGTTTTCTGGCCTTATCTCACATCACATTACATTCATCCCCCACCCTTCATCCACCCTGCTTCATCTTGATTTCCTACTTTCCTGTCACTAATTAGGTTACATGAGCATGGGTTCATGAAGGAATCGTCAATGGACCGATTATTTCTAACAAGGTCGTGCAGATGTCAAAGCTAGAAGTTGATGGTTTTTGGAGAAAAGTTAACATTACACTATATGTTAAGACTTCACCTACACTGCTGTATGATCTGGAATATATATTGCTCATCAGATCATGAGATGCATGATTGCCTCCTTTCATCTACACTATTTTATCAGTTTGGCAACTTGGCAGCTTAATATATGCCTCTAACTCATTGTCCAACACCGTTTCAGAATTTACGGTTTATTAAGCTTATAAATAATCCCTCCTGTGTCCACAGATACACGGAAGGTTAGGGAATGTCACTACTTGGCCATCGATACTGAGGCAGGTTCGGTGACGGTGGGCAAAATGGCTGCTGCCCCCTCACTATCTTGGCTAAACAATTTCCCAGGAGACATATCTACGAGAGGGGTCATTTCTGTTCTGTGACCATGTGACTCATCCTCCTTCTGCTCCCACCATCCCGGTGGCCACAGTAAAGCTCAGTTCACTGCTTCCATCTACACTTTAGTCTGCCTTCTGTGAACCCCCGATCCCTCTCTTCCCCACATCCCTCACTGAGCTGCAAGCTGTTCCTTCTTCTTCTACTGTATCTCTCCACAAGCTTTCCCAGCTGTCTCTCCAGAGGGCACTTTAGCTGTACCACCCTGGCAGTCTGGTAGTATATATTGTAGCATTTTACAACCAGCTGATACACCTTTGACCTTTTCTCTTCACATTAATAAAGTTGCTCTTGTGATCAGCAGCCAAACATCTCTTTAACGAGGGTCAAAAACTGTCTACATCATCAAAAGGCCTCGTCCTCTCAGTCTGTTTAAAGTTTACAGATGTTTGCGCCACTGTAAACAGCTATCGAGTACAGGCCATGCACTCTGTGGTTATTGTATGAGGTCAGCCTCAAGGGCTACTTAAGACACATAGAAACCTCTTACAGTATGTATCCTTTTTGTAATGTTATGTAAGTGTTTCTCGTTCTTTTTGTTGTCTTTTAACATTTAGACAAAATGAAGTGGTGCTTAAGTTAATGGATAAATGAATGTGGTGATTTCTTACATTCAAAATAGCTTTTCTCTTGCTGTATATGCATATTATTTACAATATCTGCTTATTTTCTGCTTATATACAGTATTCATACACTATATCTCAGTTGAACAGATTGCTAATTCGAGATTGAAAGTAAGGATTACCCCACATGCACTCAGACAATAGTAAGATCTGAGACAAATCCTAAGCCTTTGTGTCCTTATTTATCACAGCCGAGAGAAAATGTAAAAACAATAGGAAATCAAAAAAGTTGAAGAATAGAATATGAATAATTTGCAAGTTTTTCACAGGGGAAGATTCATCAGACGCCAAGGTCAGTCAGTTCATTTATCAAACAGAGCTCTCATCTCACACAGGGTGAGTGAAGTTTGCAACTTCAGTATAATATTTCATGATGAGGGTGCTTGAGGAAATATTTTAGGTATTATAAGACTCAGCTAAGAAAATGTTTTGTCTGGTGTGAATTAAAGACAAGCTGAAATTAAGTCATAATTCCTCCCCTTTTGCTGCCGAAAAAATAATGTCACGGTGAAATATTGTTCATTTTTTCTAATAATTGAAAGGGAAAAAATGGTTTGTGTTTGGGTATGCTCATTTTCTCTCCAGTCTTTGAGACGGCATGCAGAAGAAAATGTAACAGACACTTACTAGCTGACTAGATAATTGTTCATCTATCCTGCATTAGCACTTTCCCATGCTGTGAGCTGGTTTAGAAAGCCAAGACATATGTCTTTTAAAGTTCACCATCTGCAATAGGTAGATCTATATAGTAACCCAACGACATGGTGATATTTTCTCAAATGAGGCCACGTGAACTGTGAGACAGGGAGCTATGTATGTGTAACACAAAGACAGGTGCTTCAGTTGACCTAAGTTTGGATAATGCTTATTAAACCTTATAAAAACCTTTTGGCGAGCAGACAGCTAACCAAACCTACAGAAGCACATATAACAAACTAAGAATATTGGATCAGTCCACTTTTAGACTATAGCAGAGTGGTCCTGATTATTACTAAGCAGCAGCTGTAGGACTGTGGGGAATCTTGTCTGTCTGTGCACGTATGAACACGGAGAGTGAGTCAGTCAGTCTTCTTTCTGCTTCAGATAAGGCTCTATGTCTTTGGGATTTTAGTTAGTCCTAAACATTTCACACCAAATTGGACCCTGAGACAAAGGGAAAGAACACATTCAGTGCAAACAAACAGCCAACCAATTCTCTGAGTGATTGTCTTGTTATGCTACAGTCATTATAGGCTATTAAAATTAATTAAAGACTGAAATATTTAAACATGTACACAGGGGTTTGACAAATACAACAATATACCAATTTTCATTTACTCTGTTATTTCTTAAATCCCCTCTACAAATCACAGCCTCCTAGGTGGAAGAGCCATCACTATATAATTGTGGATTATTGGTGGGGAGGACTAGCCCGGTGAGACCTTGAGATCAGTTTTTTTAAATTATTGGTTGAACAGAGGCTGTCTGAATTACTGCTCCTCTATTCATTACTGTGTAATTGTCATACTCTCTAATTGTATGATTGTGACTTTGAAAGTAAAAAAAAAAACATCCTGCAGACTTGCATGGTTAGTTTGAAGAGCAGTGGAAATGAAAGGCAAGAAGGTTGAGGTTGCAGCCCAATATTCACTGACCTTTTAGATTTGTGTTGATTTTCAGTCTTAGAAAAATATCAAGGTTTTTGGATGATGAATTTTTATTTGGACCAGTTCTTCAGCTTGTTATTGTTTTATATTTTCCTGGACAAGTTATATCCATCTTGTGTTTTTTTGGAAACAACTTGTAAGGTCTGATGAGAGCTATGAGACTAAATAATAAAGTCTATGTGTGGGCCAAAAACAAAAAAACAAAGTTTGTTTAAAAGCTGTATAGCCCTGCAGAGTGGATGGTTATAGTCTTTTTTTTACAGCAGACAGTTTCACTTGCCATAGCATGAAAAGCACAAGTTCAGCAGACCATTCACCACCATGTGTCTAACAAGTTTTCATGTCTGATGCCATCTCTGTAACAGTCTCCATTTTACTGCAGGGCGTACTCTGAGATATGGTATACCTATTTATTTTTCAGTCAGCACTGGGTATACCCACTTCTAAATCCCCCTGATACACATCATTCAGTAGTGTTCTGGGAGCTGATTTTTTTTCCCTAGAATGGCCTGACATAGTTGTCCAATTTTTATGAGGTGATGGAGTAAGGAATAAGAAATGCTTCATCCAAAATACATCATTATGTAGTTGTCTCACCCATCTTGGGGCCCAGTATTTATTACAAATCTGCACCTCTACTGTGGCTAATATGAGTTGATATCATATGATCCTTAGTCCCTAAAGCCAAACAGCACAGGATACGTGACAATGTGCAAATATAACTACTAAGCTATGCAAAAGTAGTCGTACATGTTACTGTTTATAGCACAGAGTGTTTATCCTTTGCTGGACGGACTGCATTAAAAAGAAACTGGAGGCATAAGTTAAGACTATACCCACTTCTCCAGGAGGCACCACTGGCTATATACATGGAAACGCAAGCCAACGCATATTTTTATGCTTCAAGTCTATTTTCTTTTCTAGTTTCCATGTAACTACAGTGACTGCACTCCACACTGTGCTCTGCCAACATTCTGCTCACGTTACGCCCTCTGTGTAGACATGTCTAAGCCCTCATGCATGTCATTTTGCACAGTACCAGGGCACTGAAACTGTGACAGCTAAATTGCATTAAGTTAGCCTTAATTTTATTATTTATACCTCTGCTCCTCCTACTACTATGTCAAAATGAAAAGTGCTGTAGGACATAAGGTTAACAAAAATGTGTTGCTCTTTCTATCTTATCTGCTTGGGGCGGCAGTAGCTCAGTCTGTAGGGATTTGACTTGCAAGCCGGCGGGTGACCACAGAAAGGAGTGTGTACTGGTAGATGGAGAGTTGCCAGTTTTCTTCCTAGGCACTTCCAGTGTGCTGTTGAGCAAGGCACCGAACCTCTAACTGCTTTGGGGCACCATTATGTGGCATGTCTAGCTTTTTACCATCATCATCTTTATAAAGAGATCAGAGTTATTAGTCTGGATAACAGTTTTCAATGCACCACATGCTCATATTGAAACAACAGACTGCACATTTGGATTGACTAGTTATATTCATGCATGGACTAATTAGCTCCTTTAGCAATGTTAGTCTACAGATCATGTGGAAGTATGCTTCAGCCAACTCACAGGCTGTCAGATAACAAAAATCATTAAAAATCAAAAATTAAAAAAACACCTTCTCGCCCTGAGGGAAGACAATTTTATACACATGTATTTTAATGTTAAATCATTTATACATGTATAACGTTGACACAAATATTCAAGATCACAAGTGATTGGCACCTGACATGACTAATACATTTAACCCTTTCTTGACTCACTGTTTAATGAATAATATTCGTAAGACCACCATATCTCTTAACAATAGAGGTTTAACCTCAACTAAGCACATTAACAGACATTTTTAACAAAATAATAACTTATGCGTAACACAGTGTCAGTCCATTTACCTTCAGTGTTTCATTTGTGATGGATGCTCCCACCCCCTCTGTGAGGCTGCATTAAATCTTTCAGCATCCAGCTGAGAGCTGCTCCTGACCGAACAATGGATGTTTAGTCATAATTTTCTGGCTACAGCCACTGTTATACTAGGGGGAAATTATGCCAGATTTGCCTCATTAGAACAAAAAACAGCACAGTCACTCTAACACTGACACTCACCAATACAAACATATTACAAACTGGCTTTTCAATTAAATTCAGGATATTTCGGGGGAGAAATGTATTTGCCGTGGGCTACTTAGCAGCCATGTAACACAAGAAGGTTGTTGCAACAATTGTGGACTGAGATAAGAAATCGCTGCTGTTTCTCTTAAAATCCACCTGCACTCACCATCTGTTTCATTAATGCCTGTGGTGGCTTTTTTTGATGGCAGTTCCTGCAGCCCTGAGCTAGATGCTGTTTCAAGGTAGACAGCTCATCAAAATGAGTGACAGGTGTTGTAGAGTGGACTTGACCAACTGCAGGGGGTGGAACTGACAATACGCTTCCTGCCACAAGGTGAAATGTTTCACTGAGTGGCTTCAACAAAGAAACAAGTTAAACATGGAGAGGAAATAACCTCCTGTTGTTTTTATTTATATCCTATAAAATTCCTTTTTTATTCCAAGTGAATATCAAATCCTTGACAAAATATAAACACAATCACAGGCATGTGTAGTGGTGTTGCCTTCTAATGATGAGTGTTACACAGAGGAAATGTTCTTTTGGGTCTTTTGGGATTTGACTAATACCTTTTACATATAAATGGGTTCTTGAGAAAAAGCACCGTAAGCAACAGAGAGAATCATAAACCATCTGAATCTTTTATAGGTCAACAACGCCTGATAGAAAACTTGCAGAACTGCTCGGATTTAAATGCTAAATCTCAAGAAACTGCCAACCAAGTTTAAATATTGAAATACCTCTCCATTATTCACATTCAACACTTGACGGCGCTCAGAGTGACCGACACACATCTCTGACACCTCGCTTCCCTGTTGGGTTGACAGAAACTTGCTTGCAGTCCAGCAGAGTGACCTGATTATTAGAATGATCATACTATAGCTGCGTCACAGGCTTGATCCACCGTCGAGTTCACACTCCATAGCTGTTGTTCATCCTCATCGAACTGTGCATGGACAAGATAGTGAGACCTTAGGTGTTACACTGGCACAGAGAATAAAGCTCTGTACACAAGTCTCCTCTCATGCATAGTACATGCACATCTGAGAGATATGTATGATGAAACTGTTTTGTTGCACCACTGTTCTAAGGAATAGATAATTACGACTGTTCAGCAAAATTGTTCAAGGATGTTAAATATCGCCCAGAGCTAATGTGCACATCCTTGCACAATGTGAATGTATAGTATGTTTAGTAGCAATTAAATCTCACTCTGCAGAATAACTTTCTGACCCTTCTGTGCTTTGTTCATGTGCACAGCATCTAAATTTTAGATTAAAACATTCATTAGCATGTATGCTGACCTCTGTACTGTTTAGAAGATGCACAGAGCTTTAAGTTACAGCATTATATACGGCCAGTTCAGACACGCTTCCCTGTGCTTCATCGACATAAAAAAACAAACTGGTGTTATTTGTGTCATCTTTTTATATCCAAAATCACTTTCCCACCAGACAAGATAATCTATACTTGATGAGTATTCATTTTCTGTACTGATCGGTTCTCTTCGTACTCTAACATGCCTTCCATGAAAAATACATTTGTTGGCTCTGTTGCCATCCTAGACTGCCGAAGGTCGAGCTGTGAATTTACTGCAGCCGTTTGTCTTGCTTGCTTGGCACTGGCCGCTTTGTCAGTGTTAATGTGGTAAGTGTGGAGGTGCATCCAACAGCCTTTTCCAGTTTATTAACATTCGAGAGCGCAAAGCAAAAAAACATGGTCATCTGGATGAATGCAACATTCATTCAGGATCTGGCAGTGCGGTAAGGGTGATGTGCAGTGGGTTGGGAGAGTGCGTGGTAGATTGGGTTGGGTGACTGCCCAAAGGCACACTTGTGGCTTCCAGAGGAGTGGGTCATCTTTTTGTTGTTGTTTTGATGGAAACATATTGATATGAACACCAGTTGTACACTCTTAGCTAGTATGCGCTTTGTTGATTCTAAAGAGTGATGAACAATGACAACATATGTAAACATCAGATGTAGTAATGATATTCGACAGCGTGCACTGCCTTTTTTTTTTCTTAACATGTCATTAATCACAAGGTATTGTCATGAAAACACCTCTAGAAAAAGTGGATTAGGCATTTCAGATATTTGTAATTCGGTGCTGCTACATTATAGATTCAAATCATAGTCTGTTGCCTTTTCTCAGTCTAGTACTGATAATTGTGCAGACCTTTGAGACATTTTCATAATGTATTCCTGTGGGATGAAATTAGTAACACAATGTGACTAAAGACCAAATATGAGACAGATATGGCTGTATCATTATATTCTATCAAATGCCTGTTGCCCTTGGATCCAAAACAATCTCAATAATTTGTGCTTTGATACATTGTAAATCAAATTTGTCGACCAATTCAGGCATAACAAATATGTGAAATCAACTATTTGGATTTTGTCATGTGTAGCTATATGTCTTGACACTTCCCACAATAGATTTTGTGTTCCCAGCTCTAACAGAAATCATTCTGTGGGGCTTTTCCTTAACATGCTTAATATAGTAATTAGTCAGTAATAGGGTAAAACATTATGAAAACATCAAGACTATGTATATAATATACATGCTTTGTTGAAAAGCAGATGTTGATTAAGCAAATGGTGATAAACAGTGAAGACATGTAATGAATTTTGCCACATATATAAACAAATATAATAATAGTCACAGTGCTTTGTCTGATTATGTTCCATTTAACAGACTAAAGAACACACTGCTCAGCGAGTAAAGACTTTCACAGTGAGCCAAAATGAGTTCATTACATCGTCTTCAGTCAAATGCAAATACACTGTTTTGCTAATGCCTATACAATGTACTTATGTAAAGTAACTGTTACACATCCAACAGTTAGTACACATAAGAGTTGGGACTTAAGACTTGAGAATGTGCTCTGTGCGGCGTCACGTGATTCAGTTGTCACATCATGGCAAGAGGGACCTGAGTGCATTCATTTGCATAATGTCTTCTGTTCATATATGTGCTCCTTTGTCCCCACACTGTCGAAATACATGCAGATCACATGAACTAGAGATTTTTGCTAGCTCTGCAGCGGACTGCTGACCGATCTGGGGTGTTTCTCTCTATACATTGCATGCTGGGATAGATGTAAGCCGTTCTTTGATCCTTAAAAGGGAATCTGTACATGTGAATGTTATATTATATTCCTTGTATAAGCCAAGTGCTGCCGCTTGTTAAATGGCATCTTTTCATCCACATCTTCTGCTTTTACCAACCGCTCCAGTAGTTAAGGTCTACTGTACAGTATGGATTATCGACAGTACTGTTGTTTCTGCTCTCTGCTTTTTAAAGAATAGCCTTGGCATTGTTGGATACCTAAAAGCCTTCATATAATTAAGCCGGTGTGTTATTTGTGCTCAATTGAAGACCAGTAACACTATGTGCAAACTATGCAAACATTTCTTATCAACAGTAGAGCGCACAAGATTTATTTTTTATCGGATTTCTTACATTGTGAGCAACACAATCAAAACCCATTTCAGGAGAAACTTTTCCACACATGAACTGAATTCTTCATTCAGCATATTTTCTAAGGGCTAGATGTTTTCTTTTCATTGCTATAGTTCTGTAAAAACAATGCAATCCAATAGTACAAGTAGACTATAGTGTCTAAATTGCTGATGTTGTAACTTTACAAGCCATCAGCACTGACAAATAATGCTGGCTACAGCAGTCTTAACGTGATATCCTGGTTTGTGCCACAGTAAGTTGCCACCTTCCTGTTTTTGTGCCTTGCACGGATGAAAATGTTGGACCGGCTTCTGCACTCTCAGGGATTTAACAAACATGGACAGCCAGTCTGCTTAAAATTATGCAAGCAGTCGGTGGTGAGGGAGAGATTATGAAAAAGAAAGTAACCTGCATACAAGAGAAGGAACCTATTATAAAAATTTACTTTTTTTCCCTTTTTTTTTACTGTGGCACCTGTGCCAGGAGTATTATTTGCTTTTTTGCACTGCATCATATCATGCCACGTGACCTCATTGTTCAATCACTTGTTACATGTCTGACTGTGTAAGCAATGGCCCACCCTGTAAAAATCCTCCTTTGCTGTTTTTCTTCGACTTTTAACATTCAAGTTTTTTAGGAAAATGCCAAAATGTCTGTTACTGAAAAACAAAAAAGGAAAAGTCCAGCTCTGGCTCAACTGGTGTTGATGGAGAGAAAAAAGATATCTTGAGACAGAAAGAGATTTGTCATATTAGAAGATGTGATGTTTTCTTGGATGTTGTTTAGATTAACTGGACCAAAGTATCCATTTTGTCCTTTTGTGCGAAGAACAAAATGACAGCACTTACAAAGAGCTGCCACTAAGCACAAGCACAGATAGCCAGTGAGTGCCTGAGGAGGATATTAAACAGGTTTCCTTATTTGGGAATCATTTATCCATCTGCAGCGTTGCCCCCTGGCTGTGTATTCTGTCCTATGACTACAGCACCATAGTTACCCTTTGCAGTGATCAAACTGCTCATAACTGCACAGAGAATTTATCCTCCTTGCTTGGAATAAGTGGCCTCAAATATACTGTAATGATCACGCTTGAGATGAATGACATTGCAAAGACACCCCTTCAGCAATTAAGTAGTCTCTAATTGTAGATTGAACCAGAGTGGGAAAAAATCATTGTCTATTTTCTTTTGTAATTCAGGTTAATTAAACGACAATGGTTGAATTTGAATTAAAACGTGAAATATACTTAATTGGTCCAATAACTTTATAAAAGACTCTTTTACAGTCAGTCAAAGAGCAGGAAAGCCTTTATCTTGTACACAATACTTTATCAAAGAATCACATATAAAAACACACTTCTTTCAGAAGAAAGCTGTTATTTTCATTCACATTAGTTTGATTCTCTTCTTGGTTGCTCTCTTCGACTTTGACACGTTAAAGCCCTCGACTACTAAAAACATTCGAGCAACAGAAATACACACCACAGCACACAGACCCTTAAATTTAAGATTAGAATGCAACACACACAATTCAAAAATATATCCTCTAATCTTGCAGTGATAGCTTTTTTTTTCTTTTGTACAATTAGAAAAAATACACAGTTAACTGAATTCATTGTGGGAAATGCTTTACCAAAGTCACAAGTAATACTGTATTTTGCACCATGACAGCTTTGGATACAGCACTGCTCTAGCCTCTCTAAGCGTCTGCAGTGTCCTGTGTGCCATTAAGCATCAGTGGAGAAGATCATGATCTCCTGTGTGTTCACATGAGCGTTCACATGCCCTAAAAGGTGTAGAACTTTGTGCCCTGCCAGCGTCCTGAGGGTCATATATATTCATATTGACATTTCCAGGATACACCTCACCATTCTGTCATGTGTGTTCACACGTCGTCACCTCTGGGAGGGGCGTCTGGTCCTGTATGACCACTTGAGGTGGGGTGGGGGCAGGGCGAGCGTGTGCCACCGAGTTTTTCTGCAGCTCCACCCCGAAGGCAGGAGAAGCGTTCTGCAACTGTCTCCTGTACTGCACGAAGCTGCAGGTCTTTAGGATGATAGCCAGGATGTTCTTTCCTATCAGGATCCCGGATACCCTGGCGTCCTTGTATAGAATCATGTTCCCCCCGCGGATGAAGAGGGTGATGATGTTGATGGTGACCAAGCTGAGGATGGGGTACAGGAGCATCTTGTGGGGCACAATGTTGATGCCCTGCATGCTGATCTCGCTCAAGGACACACAGGGCAGCACAAGCAGCAGGATGTAGCAGTAGAAGAACATCAGGCCCTCAGCCCACAAAGGAAGCCCCTTCTTTTGAGGCTCCCACAGGTTGGCTTGGATGTCCAGTATGTCCAGCAAGTCCACCACCACCCAAAAGAGACGATTACGGATTTCCTCACGCTTCTTGAAGGCGCGAACGTACTCCATATGGTCGATAGCAACCAGCACCACAAACAGCACTGGGATGCAAATTGACAACAGCAGCGTCAATGCTTTTCTTGCAAGAGCATCCAGGCTCTTCCTGTCCGCCTTGTAGTTTTGATACACAAAGTAGACTTTGATCTCCAGCACAAAGATGTAAAGGAACCACAGGATCATGGCGTAGCCTCGCTTTGCTGTGCGTACCTCAGCACCCACCCACACCGCCACGTAACGCAAGACGATTAGGAAACAGATGTCTCCCACCATCACCATGATGCAGATGCCAATCTTGCGTGGCCCGTGGTTCTGCTCCACCAGGTAGGCATCAATCAGCGCCATGCTGCTCATGATCAGGATGGTGGAAAGGCACACGTGGGGCTTGTTGGTGGGAGGTGGAGGTACCATCCTTGCCTGGGCTAGAGGAGGAGGAGGAGGAGTAGTGTTGTTGAAGAGGGAGTGCAGAGGGTGCTCAGTTTGTCCAGTGAGAAGGCAGATCAGATAGTGCTGCTAGACAGCGGTGTTCCCCTCCATTGCTTCTGCCTTGGCCACAGTCCAGGATGCAATAATAGGATTCACACAGATCACTTCAATCAATCTCCGCTCGAGCCCAAGCCACCTGCCGGGTAGACAGTACCCCTCATTTAGTAAATCATGTTCATTGGGAAATGGTGTGTAAACATACAGATTCAGTATTGTAAAAAAAAAACAATAATAATAAATCATGTGTGTCTACCATTTACACACTGATAATCATTCATTAAACACAGTACAGCAGTTAAATCAGTGAGTTACATTTTCTCTAGTTAAAAGAGGAAAAAAGCTGTCGCGATGTGTTCTCATTACAGATTCACTTCCGACACCCTTGTTTTCATACAAGCTTAAGCCTTGAGAGATAAAAATCCAGCGGAATACTCACTTGTGTCCCTCTTTGTACTTTATCCTAATGACTGGCAGTGAGCGATCATCCATGAGACTGCACTGGGAGATCACAAAGCCCATCTGTAATCCACAGGAGAAGAGAGGAGAAAACGCACAGGATCCTCTCCTTCTTTGACAGACGTAAATCCACCGCTCATGGATATATACTTTTCTCTTTTTTTTCTCTCTCTCTTTTTTTCTCAAGCAAAAGAGAAATCCCAAAATATTTCCGTCATAATCCACTTACTGCTCAGACTGAATCAGGAGGAGGCATCTTAATGGTCCCAAAGACCACTCTCAATTTCTGCAACTAAAAATAGAGGTTATTTTGTGTTGTGCTTGGATAGAGTGTTTATACCTCCAACTCCCCCCAAAAAAGAAAGTTATTCTCAGTGGAAAAATCTGCTAAAGTCCTGCTCAAAAGAAAAATTCCTCTCCAGAAGTTTTCCTCTCCATCCTCTACCATCCATGGACAAGAAAATGTGACATTTAGTGTGTGTTTCCAGTGTAAGTTTGTGTATTTGAGAAGAAGAAGAGGGGTTGTCGTGAATCTTTTAAATGCGTGTGACTGACTGTCCTTCCCCACTCAGCTGTGTGATTGTGTGTTTGTGTGCGTGTCTGCCTGTCTGTGTGTGTGTGTGCAGATTTCAGCTATCTCCACGCTTCGTTGTCGCTGTAAAATGCTGCCCCCCTGGCAAGATCCTGGCTGCTGCGCCGTTTTCTCTCTCTCCTGCTCAAGCAGCTTTTGCCAGGGACACCAGGATCAACAGCACCAGTGGATTTCCCTGTCTCCACTGAGCATGCTCTGCCAGCACCACCAGCGCTGTGATACTCCAACGCCGCCTGCCTCTGCCCGTCTGTCTCTGTGCACTTCTCAGCTCTCTCTCTGCGAAGTCAGAGAGATGCTCCTCTGGGGTGTTCAAACACAGTCGTGGGATTTTTTCTTTTTTTTTCTCTGTGTCCCTATCTCTCTCTTTCTCTCCCTGTTCAGCTACCCTCCTCTCCCTTCTTCCTCTTCTGCTCAAGTAAAGGCACTTGCTGTGTGGAGGTGACGCTCAACAGACCACAGCTGCAGAGCCAGAGAGAGAAAAGAGGTAGGAGAGAGAGAGAGAGAGAGAGAGAGAGAGAGAGAGAGAGACTTTTCCAGGGGGTGGAGAAAGGCGGTGAAGGGGGGTAGGGAAGGGAAGACGAGCCAGCCCTTTGCAGCTTAGCTGAATGCACAACTTCCCTCTCTCACCCTGCTTTTTCCCCCCCCCCTCACATCCCATCTTCTTTTCACGTTGTGTGTCTTGTGCTGACATCCTATTTTCACAGGCTGTTTCTTTTTGGACTCTCAGAAAAAGTCCTGCTTTTCTTCTTCTTCTTTGAGCAGCCCATTAAGGTGCCACGCATTTTTATTTTCTTCTCTCCATCTGGGTTCGAGGTGCAGAGATGAAAAGTGATCCTGAGAGGAGGAAAAAAGGTGGGTGGGGTGAGACACTCTCTGGTATGGGATGTAGTAAGCCGGCTTCCCAGCAGGCTGTGTGTCTGCAGTCTGGGGAGACGTAGAAGGGGGTAGGGGGGGGTGTTTGAGGCGTGCAGTTGCTCCTCCTGACAGAGAGCCTTTTTATTGATCTACTGACAGAGTAGTGAATCAGGGCCAGAGACCAAAAGAGATGAGGGGTAAGGGGAGGTACAGATGTGGGGATAGCGAATAAAGGGGGGGGGGGGAAACAGAGATGAGGAGGCAGAGTGACATGATAAGAGGAGGAAAAGGAGGAGCAGGAGGTGTGTGGGGTTGGACTAAATGTCAAGGGAACCTTTTTATCCTCTGAGATGTCATGATGCCTGTGCTGAGAGATAATACTTATTCAAAAATGTATAAAGGTACGTAAAAGTTGGTGCATTTGCTCTGCCATGCAGTATGCTAACACCATTAGCTCTGTTTATCCAGCTGGGCCAATTAGCACTAATCCTCCCTCAGAGGAACCAAACTGCTCTCAATACGACAGTATGAAGCCATTTACTGCTCACGTCATGAGTTTCCGTTATTAAAGAATCGAAAGTATTGGTTTTCTATGCAGTGTGGCTGCACTTTTCATCCAACTGTGTGATGACAGCTAAACATAATTGCAATCAATCATGCAAATTCTTGCAGGCATGAATGAATATGGTTACAAATTTACCAGCTGTGGATCAGCTGACAGCGGACCATCATGGCTGTTTATCACTTCTATCATGCCTTTATCATGGAAGAATATGGAGGTTTCATGTGAAATGAAGTCAAGTGTAACAGCCTCTCACCAAGCTGCTTTATTATTGACTGTTTGCTCTGGATTTATAGACCATAATTGAGCCATGACAAGCGGAGTGATGAATTATATTCTCCTTTGCAAATTGTGACGCGGTTTCGTCCACAACATTTCTTTTCAGCATTTTGACAGTTCTTATAAAACACATGACAGACTTTAATTTAAAACCAACCGGTGCTGAAATGTTACTGCAACACATTTAACAGATTGTTAAAGATGGTGGTTAGAAAATTCATTGTGAAAAGAAAAAAGATTACAGGTCTGATCTCTACAACAGGCAACGCAACCAGCTACAGCCACAGCCACGTGTCATTGAGCCAGACACTGAACAGCTACCTGCTAACTCATTCACTCAAAGTCACTCTGGGTAACAGCGTCAGCTAAACGGCTATACTGTAATTGTAAATGAGCGGATGGCTTGTCTGTTTAACGGTTACCATGTGATCTTAATAGTGTAACTCCCCCTAAAATCAGTACGGGAGATTGATACAGCACCTCTGTCATTTGTGATTCCTCACACATCTCATCCAGCAATCTAGAATTTATATCTTCATTTACATCCCTGTTGTGATATACAATTGTGTCCGAGACTGTGGTAAGCTCTCCATTAAAAAGGACAGTTAACCCAGGCTCAGATTTTGAATCACATCTACTGATAATCCTCATTTGTACATGCTCAGCATTTCCTCTTTTGTCTTCTTTCACTGTGTGTTTATAATTCATGAGCGTAGAGGAAATCACATCACTGTCTCCTAGATGAAGCTGATTTATGCGTTAAGTTTAGGGTTGCTGTTTTTTTTGCAGTTAGTTTGTGTCAAAGTTCTCCATTCAGACTCTTATTAATGTAATTATGCTATTATACCAACACAAGGCTATATTTTATGATTTATGAGATATCATCCATCTGAAGTACATTCAAGAGTCGTGTTTGTCCTCTTCTGCCCTCTCTCCTTCGTCCATCAGGCTCTGCTCTGCCTCCTACAGAGGACTGTCCTTGGATCCTGGACAGGGACACTGCTTCATCACTGCTCAGCTCTGAGAAGGCACTCAAAGAGACAGTAGATAGCAAATGATAAAGAACACTAGCCTCATTTTCTATAGCATAAAGCATCTACAGAAGACAATGAGTAGTCTTGAAGTGAAGAAGGCGTGGAGGCCACTCTCATCCCGGCTTTTAGAGTGGTTTAAAATGGTTCTGTTTTGAAAAAAAAAAATCAAATGTTCAGTTCGATCTCTTCGCCTTTAAATGTGGTATTTCCCTTTATGCAAATATTTGTGCATGCTTTCACAGAGCACACTCCATTTCCAGAAATGTTCCCTTGACAACCAAGTGCAGCAGCTTGAGAAACATGTTTTCTCATCTCGTCAGAAAGGATATCATGGGAGAAAATCAACACTGCAAACTGCACCTTGAACTTCAGCTTAAATAACGCATGAAAATATGTTTTTATAAACATTGCTGTGGGAGAAAAAACTAAATAGGCTTTACCATCAGAGGAAGAGAGTTTGGCTTTCAAGTGGAGTTTATGCTTTCGGCTGATTGCAATTGGTGGTTCAATCAGTAGCTTATTCTTATTTTGCTCTTAGTACTAAGTGTGTATAGCACCTCTCTGACCGTCTATTTTTCCTATTTTTTTCTTTACAGTCAACAGACGATCTTTGTATTTTTGCAAGAGCTTAAATGTCTACAAGGGTTTTATCACATGTCTGGATCTGTCTTTTTCAAACACAGCCTACATGCCCATTTGATGACAGGTTTTCTTCTGCAACTTGGTGCACTTTTCTAACAACGTCCATGTTTATTGTATTGATGTTTTCCCCGAGCAAGAGAGAGGGGGCATTAATGTACACCTTTGTGCTGCAGATAGTGGCATAATTACAAGGGTGTGCATCGCTGAATGAATACATCGATTCGATTTCCTTTGTGTTTAGACTGCAGATGATTTACTTAACAGTCAAGACTGAAGCATGATTCATTTCATGATGCTATGTCACACGAAACACAAATAGAGACACCTGCCAATTAAAATTATCTTGAAAAGTGTCACCATGTTTTTGCAAGAATGTAGGTGAAAGGTTTCTATCTTTGTCTCGGCATTTGCTGCATTATACAAGAGAGAGGTGTGTGAAACAAAGGATCAAGTTCCAGTGCACTTCACATGTCATGATCTGTGGGTGTTGCTAGTAGGGGGAGAAAAAAAAGACAATGAACACAAACATGGATTAATTGCTTGGCTTTGGCAGCCGGTATCCAGTGTCAGCAAGTTGTGAAAAGATTGGGGAATTTACATCACCAAAGACAATTTGTACATGAAGCATAACAGTGGAAATAGGACACATAAATCACATTAGCTGTAACCCTGGGTCTGCCATCGATTACCTACAGGAAAACAAATGGGGGCGTTAAGGCTTCCCATCCTTAAACATCCCCATCAGGGTTCTAACCACCAAATGGGAAACATGAAGTGGACAGGCTATGCTGCTCCCTGTGGGGCTATTAGATCAGAGAGGGGGGAGCAGCCTGCGATCCGTCCCCTCAACGCCCACCAGACACCCATGCTGGAGGATCTGCAGGTCATTTCAGCCCCTATAGCTGTAATATTAACTGTTGGTAACAAAGAGGGTAATGTAGTGCATGCTATCTTTTGGAAATTTGACATGACATCAGGTCAAATGTGAGACAGTGGCTCGTCAACAGCTTCTATGTAGGATTGATGACTACAAATCAGACCTGGATCTAACAGTATTTGCATTTAATTGATCTTGTTCAGAGTCCCATGTGGTTGAGCTGCGTAGTAGAGGAAGAGAATGATTGCCACATCATTATCACAGTCAGGAAAATGAGAGGCAGTGCAATATACATTCAATATGCATTCAAAAACCTTAGGCTTAACAAACCCCACCACTTTACCGTCCCACGCAGACCAAAAAAAACATAAAGAAATATTTGCAAAAGTGTTAAGCACATCCCCTTAAAAGCATCAAACATAAAGTTCAAGTGATGTTGTTATATAATATGACGAGGCGGTTCTTATGTCTTTCCAACTGCTACCTTACACAGAAAACAGAGTGACAGAGCTTATGATCACTGCTTAGATTTGTTTTTATATAAGCCTCCCCCAACGTGAGAACAGGCGGTGGCCGACAGAGCATTGCAACCCATAATCATTCATGGCTCATTATATTTTTTAGTCTGACACACAGCCTTGGACATGCAAGATGAAACATGTAAATAATATTTTCCGCGGCAGCCTGTTCAACCTCAGACACTAAGACAAGGAAAAAAAATATCACTTTCACATCACTGATTAAAGACAGAGAATTAGAGATTAGAAGATTTATGTAAGGTTCTCGAACAACTTTATTCCCTTCAGAGTTTGCACCTGCAATCAGAGAATGCTCATTCAGAGAATATTCATTAAAAATTATAGATACCTTCTTTTTATCTATGTAGGAGGTGGAGTGTGTTTGGTAGAAACAAAATCTGCTGACAGTTGTGACAGTAGCATTAAGTTCCATCCATTCCCTATTAATGACAAAGTTTACGGTGGTCCATAAGTGACATCATAATAAGTGACATCCTCCCAGCAGTAAATTCAAGGGAGCTCATTAGAGGCTGAATTATCAAGTGAAGAGCTGATGTGTCACCACGTAAAATAATATTGTTTTAATGATGTTTTTGATGATGATTTTTGTCTTGAGAACAAACTATTTAGCGATGCCATTCACTGACTCATGGGAACACTATTCACAGCCGAGCAGCTGAAAGATGAAGTCGGGGGATAAGAGGGTTTGGAGATCCCGATGGGCAGTGAGATTAAAAGCAGACAAAACAGAAAGAGGGAATCAAAAGCAATAAAATGTTGAGTCATTGGTAGTAAACAACCTTCAGCAGACACTACACATTTTTGTACACAGAAAGATTGTTTTTATAGCGCTGATGCAACCGTCAACAAGATATGAATTTGTAATATTTCAAATATTGGTGGTGCTTTGACACATCTTCCGGTGGCAATTTCCTTTATTTACAGCAAATATTGAGATGATGGTGGCAGAGGAGTAAGTGTCACTCTATGCTATGCTCCTAAAAGGCTTTTTTTGTTAACCTCTCTACTCTCTGCCCATACATGGAATACATTTTGATGGAGTCCACAGCCACACACCAGTGAAAACAAAATAGATAGCAAGCACCAGAAAATAAATTTGTTGAGGTTCTCAAAATTCTTAATATCTCAATATTAATGACTCAGACTTTATCAGTAAAACGGATGAGGTTAGTACAAGTTTCCTTGCAGAAATGTTGTATCCTCATAAATCTTCTTTTTGAAGGCAACAAGGAGCTGCAAGAAAAACACACTGTGTTTTCATAAGATGAACAACACACTGTGAGCCAGCGGAGGTGTGCACCAAATTGCTCACTGTGTAGACAGTGATTTGTCTGCAGGCTTATTGGACTTGAAATCATTGATGAATTTTTTGTTTGTGCGGGCCTCTCTGTGGTTTACTCATTCTGATTAATTGAATACAGAGCAACCATGATGTGGCCGTTTACCCATAAAGAATATTTGCATGCTCCCTTGGGGTCGCTTGTGTACAGAGAGACGCACAGCATTAATTACACTGAGCACAATTACAACATAAAGATCTTCTATGTGGGCTGCTTCTTTGTCAAGGTCATTTGGTGTGAAGGTAATTTTGCACACAGAGCTGTTATTTATCAGTTGTTTTCTTTTCACGTTGCTGCATGGTCACGTTGGGTTAATGTTATTTTTTATGAACTCTGCGGTGAGTACCACCATTACATATAAAAACCCTGTAGCTATGAAAAGTTCCAAAAAGATCAAGAACTTTAAGAAACATCAGTTTCATGCAAAGCAAACAATGAGCACCATCTTGCATCATTATGCTCTGAAGGCGACTGTGTGTTATAACTCTATCGTCACGGAAAACAGCATTAAAGAACATTCAAGCTATGTGTTTCTTTCAAAGCGGTAAGCTGGGTTGCTTAGTGGCCCAACTTTCCTCACTGGGGACATGGCTAATTTAGGGAAGTAGTTTATAAACTGCACAGCCCCAGCTCACCTTTTTTCCTCAGGACGACTGCTTAGCGAGCTTAATGAGGCAGGATTGTGTGTGTGCATCTGTGCATGTGTTTGTTTCTTTGTTTGCTGCGAATAGGGAGGTTAAACTTGATGAGATAAACTTTCCCGTGTCCACTGGGGAAACTTTATCTTGCATGCCTGTATTGTTATGAAAGTGTTATCAACTATCCTGTGACAGCTACGGTCTCCACGTCTGTGCTTAAACAACTCTGGTCCACTGGAATACAAGATATTTCAGATATGTGAGTTCTTGATGATAACTCACCTCATCTGGGGACAAAACGTGCCATCATGTCTCCGGAGCTCCTACAAGACACAGCTCTCGGTAAATGGCTGTGCTAATGTTGCACCATGACTGACAGTGCCCATTAATCACTCAGTGTGTGTGGAGGATGGGTTTGTTTTATAATCATTATAGTTTTACCACTGTGCATGTATTTCTAAAACCTATGCATGGTAGTAATGAGCTGAGGGTAGAGGAGGAACATTATTGAAGTCATAAATCAACTCAGATACAGAAATCTGCAGACCACCGAGGTTGTCAGGTTTTATGGAGTTAAATTCTTCGTTGGGAACAGCTGGAAGAATTCAGCTGTTTACTGTTCAGCTCACGTGAAGTCATTCTGCACGGCATATGTGAAGTTTGCATTGATAATGGTGGAAGATTTACCACTGGAACAGTTCATCCTTCATTACTCAAACATGTAATCCAAAGCTTTACAGGCCTGCTGTGCTTTAAAGTTAGCACAATCAGCGTTTGGGGAGTTTAGCAGTCAATTTCTAGTTCTCCTCTGAATCTTTTATGATCAACTGTATCTAATATTAGATGAGAACTGTCAGCCTTATTAGCAGACGCACATTGTCTCTTACTTTTTCTCTGAAGCTGAGATCAATTCAGACCACTTGCTTGGATAGAGGACAGGCTTCACTGTTCGGAAAAGAACCTGGACCCTGCACCCCCCGGTGCAACAAGTGAAATGATTTATGGATCAGCTAAATTTAATGGGGGCACTGGGTCATCTGTGCTGTTTATTATATAAGGGACTACACCCTCTAAAAAAAAAACAAAAAAAACAATGAAGTCGTATTCTCACAATAGGAAGTAAGCTAACTAGGGCAGAAATTCAACAGAAATACAGCAAGGACGTAAGGTATCGCCGTGCAAAATACTTCTGTTTCATGTCCTTTTTTTTTTTTTGGCTCAAAAAGGAGACATGCTCGCTGGCTCGTGCTGTAGCACCACCCTCCCATCGTTAAGCAGGAGAAGGATGTAGGATGGTGGGGGCAGAGAGATTGGGAGTGCTTTGAAATTCCAATGGCCAAGGAGATTTGGTTCCAAAACAGAGTAGTCAGTGAGTTTTAGGAAAAAGCCAGAAATCTGTGTTGTGTAATTCCAGCGAGGGATGAGGAAAAGAGGGAATAAGGGAGAGCGGGGTTTGTTCCAAAACAGAGTAGAGGCTGGTGAGTGAGATTTGAAAGCCACGGCAGCTACAATCAGCAGGTCTTACCACAAAGATAGTGATGTTAATTAACAACCTTTGGAGACGTATGCAGATGTTTTATGGCCAACTGTGTGCCGAGAGATATGAAAAATACATAGGGAAATTACAGCAAATAAATCTATTTGAATCTGTTCCATCCAGTAGAATGGCATTACAATAACCTGCAACAAACAAAGTAAAGCATTTAATCTGGTAATGAGTTGCTCATGATAGACGAATCATTTTCACAGTGTAAATGTGCCACTGCTACTCAAAACAATGTATTTGGGTCAGTCAGTACTCACAGTCCTGTGAGAGGCAGAGGGGACGCCACCCAAAGGCACGAGCACTCTGAGGCGTTCATGAACATAACCAGTGTGGTTTTTGGCTACGATGCAGCACCAGTGCATATTTAAATAAATTGAAAATGAGACGGAAGCTGGGCCAATGCAGTGATTTCGACCACCCATCACAGCCTCCATTGTTTCGTGCCAGAGGCATTTGGTGTTGGCTTGATAAGGGAAAATGAGATAGATATGGAACAAAAGAGAAGAACCAGTTGGACTGAAAGATAGCCTGTTTGGAGAAACATGCTTTGAGTAGGTGTGTTTGAACGATACGCAGTGACTGACAAGTGAATTGGGAGAATTATTCGCTAATGTAATTTCTTAAGCTGTTTTCTGCAAGAAGAAGGGTGCTATTGTTCCAGTTTTATTGTGTCTGAGTGTTGCAAGAGGCGTTTAGTCCCGCTTCATAAGGAGGAGGTGGACGAGATACACAAGAAAAGTCAGTCATCGGAGAAGTATTTGAACACCTCGTTTTAGCCAGAAAGATGCAGAAGGGGGGGGGGGGTGGAATTGTAAAGGAGGTCTGCCCTACATTTTTGAGTTTCTATTGCTCAAATTGATGCTGAAGGGGAGCACAGGCTAGTCTGCCCTGCAGTTAACACAGAAATCATTTCCTTTTTTTATGATCCCTCCAGCCCAAAAAAGAACTTAATTCAAGTCTCATTTCATTGAAAAAAAAACCCTTCATATTCATATCTTATGTTTGATATTTTGTCCTCCATCTAAATATCCCCAGGACACTCTTACCCTCTCTGACACTCTGTAGGGCTTATTTTGTTGCATCAACTGGCAGGATACTCCTGCCCTACACTGCAGACGGCGGCTTTTTGTCTGGCTGAACTCCCCAGCCTTCACATATTGTTTTCAATGACTGAGTAAAAAGTCAGCATGAAAGCCCTCTCTTCTGCCATCATCCCCGCTCTTAGAAAGAGAGTGTAGAGAGGTGTGTGTGTTTACCGCTCAGGCAGTCAGGGAGAGCACTGAATCCATTTATTCTGAGCTTTTGTTTCTCTGTACAGAGAAGTCGGAAATATCTTTGAAACACTGTATGCTTTATGACTTACTGTTTCACTTACCCATTTGCATTATGATCTACTGCAAAAGGGTTTTCATGTATTTCATAAAATATGTGCAGTTTGACATCTGCTTTAGCATGTGTTTTATGAATTAAAGAGACAGCTCTTTTTGGCAATTAGTTTGGCACCCGTGTCATATGAAGATCTGCACGGTCCCTAGAGTGAGAGAGCAGTGATAAAATGACTGAAATTCTGGAGTCAAAAACATGAGAGAGGCCTTATTGTTAAGCATAATCTATAATGGGCCCACCTCTGCTCTGAAGAACTCCTCTTGCCAAGTGTGAATGTGCATTAAGCGTATCTAAATCACACAACTTCAGAGTGGCTTTTAGCACTTCCTCACCATCTGCTAATTCTCTAAGTGTTGGATGAGGGAACCAACACCATTAAAAGTGGCGTATTTAATGTAACAATGTTTTATTTAACACCAAACGTGACTCTACATATCCACTCACATCTTTTAATACTCTTGGGTTTCATTTTGTATTTTTAAAGCAAGATGAATAGTGAGTAAAACAGTTTAAATGTATTCTTTCCTCGTCTGCCTTCTGCTGCCTTCTTAGCGCCCTACAGTACCTCCTCTTCAACACTTCTTCAGTTCATTACAAGCAGCACAGGTGCAGTTCAACAAGCTCAGATTCGTTCACACACCAGAGTCCTCTCCACCATCAGAGGAAATGATGCCTTCATCGGGTTACCAAACATGGCCCACAATCAGGATATCACAGGATTTACATAATGGGGTCTTGTGCTAGTGCCACTCTTTATCTAACAGAACGTTTTAAAATATAAAATCCTTTTGTGAAACTTCTTCTGTCTGTCTTAAACTTAACTGTAGTGATGCACGGTATATCTAAAGTAATAAGCAAAAATATGACTTTAAGCAGCCATTTTCTTGCTTGACAAATTACGATAATTTTGTCAGATATTTAAGGACACACTTTCCCGTAAATGGCCGGTGTTACTCTTTCCTTCTCTTAAAAAAAATTAAGGGGTTGAGATTTTATTAGCAGCCACAGTAGACGTACATTAAGCTTACTATATAAATAAAAGATCCAGAATCAGATATTTTAGATTTTTTGAGGAAATGGTGAATCTGATTGGCTGCAGGGCATGCATTAGCATAATTTATGGAGGCGATCACTTCTCGTACTTCGTTCCCACAACTTTAGCTATAATTCAAGTCAATGTTATTTATATCAGAAGATATCTCATGACACGTTACAGAGATTCCAAACAAGATATAAAGACTAGTATTTTGGCCGTATGCACACAATGTGACCAATCAATCAGTCACCTGCCGAGTTGTTTCAGACAGAGTCATATATATCTTTATTATTTTGCTTACTAGATGAATATTACTTATTAAATATTTGGCATTTTCTGTGTCCTCACTTTGGAAAAACTCTGCTATGTTGAAGCAAATTGAGACCTTGTATCATAAGTTGTTTTCCTGCAAAAACAAACACTACTACTAATAGTAATACTAATGCTAACACTCGTCCCTCTTGTCTCAATAAAACTTAAACGACTTCCTCAGCGGGAGATGAGACAGTGTGGTTAAGCCAGCAGTTCCCCTTCAGAAGTAAGACATGAAGTATTTGAATGACAATAATTATGCAGCATTTATGTGAGTGGCTTGCCAAAATTAATCCTCACTCTTACAAGACTATAAATGCAGAGTCAGATTAAGGCCAGACAAATCTCTGCAGATGGGAATGGAAATTGGCTCTGTTCACTGACAATGAATGTAAAGAGGTAAGTAGTTCATGTGAGTACATCCAATTTGGCGTATCATGTGGGCTATTGCAGCATGCGCATCTGAAGAGTCCTCTCCACGTCGTTCACTGTGTCCCATTGAGTAGAATCCGCTCTTAAGAATTATGAAAACAATTTACTGCATATGTCTGACTCATGCATAAATAATCAGATGCAAACATAAACATCAGCAATACGTCTAAGTAAGGGGTAATTAATCAAGTAGACCTTCAGACCAGCATGACCTACATGCATATTGATAAATCAAATTCAAAAATGGCATATTTTAAGTAAGATAAAACAATGAATTAAAATTCTACCTGGGCTCACTGGAGCATAGCAGGCAATGGAGATCAAGTGAAGAGTGCTCAGTCATTCTACAATCCAAAGAGCAACCAGCAAACTGCACAGCCGGGTCGTGGAGGGTGGAGCAGGCGTCCCCGCAGTCTCAGGCTCTTTTACTCCATCTCTGCTTTTAGCATGGAGATGTCAGCCACTGTGGAATCAATTTCTCCACTGGCGGTCCATCTACATTTTTCAATTCATTTATACTCATTACCAGGAAATAGCCTGAGGCAGAAGCAATTTAAGCACCTGTAATATAAAGCCCTCAAAATCATTTCTTGTCACACTATTTTGGTTTTGAATTGATGTCATCAGCAATCTGGGGAAATGGAACATTTAAGATTGTTGTGGTCACAAGCAAACATGGAATAGTGTAAAGTCATGAATAATAACACCATACAATTTTCACTGTTATTTACCAAATTCAAGGTCTATAATTCTGAAAGCAGCATAATTTTCTTTTGAACACGATGAATCAGATGAGGGTTAGGATAAGTGCTGCAACTAGTCAGGGATTGTCGTGATGAGATTACATGCAGTTTTATAAAAAACTGATAAATACTTTTAACTATAAAAAAGACTGTTAAAACAGAACAAATACAGGCTGAGATAAAGGGTCATTGTGATGCAAGAGATAATAATAGTAGTGTTAAAATTCTGATTTTGGAAGGTTGAGGTGTGAAATGACTGAAGCATCTTAAAAGCAGAAAGAAGTCGACATTTTCAAAATAAACAGCAAATGTGCAGCTTGTTTTTCTCTGAGGATGGAAAGAGAAGACAATCCGAGCATCGTGCTCGATTTCCTTTGGAGTTCCTGTCAAAAGTCCTTTACAGGGATGAAAGCAGTTGATAAAGTGGTCTTATCTTTGATCCAAGTCTACACCTTCTAAGACTGCTTAATAGAAAGCTGCTAAAGCTAGCCTTGGGTAAGATGCAAGGGAGAAAGCACAACAAGCACAATAAGTGCCTTATATATTGTCTAGTCCTCATTGTTGTTGCTCAAAGTACTTTTATGTTTTCAGCTTGAATGAATGAATGATAAGAGAAAGAAGGCGATGTTATTCTGAGAACATATCAACAAGGTGTTGACATTAAAAAAAAGGCCTTAAAGTGAAAAAAGATTCATTCTTAAGCAATAAGATGCATCTTTCTTTTATTCAATACATTTAGAGTTTTAACTGCTTTGGTCTGATATGACCAAGTAGTAGCTAATCTAAGCCAATGCTACAGTAACAAACTGGAGTCAGTTGTTTGTTTGTTACACTACATTATATCATTTGCAACTCTCACATAATTGCGACATCCACAAAAGATTTGTTTTTTCATGTGTGATAGGTCTCCTTTGACCACCATCAGCTGTCCCTCTCCTAAAAAGCTTCACCCTTTGCCTCCCTCACTGGCAGACACACACACCTGGAAACTACAGTAGCAAGCTGTTGTCCAGGCCCTGTGAGCCCTGTTTTAAAGGTAGCTGTTGTGCTGGAGCTCACCATGGGAAAAGCAATATGAATTGACATACGTCTGAGTTGCCTTGATCATCCTGCAGTTGCTTGAGGTAGCATTGATTGTGGAGCTACATCTGGGTTTCCAAGATTGCCATTGCCACTGCTGTTTTGCCTGTATAGGCCTTGATTTTGTACTAAGCACAGTTAATAGGTGGATGGGCTGTAGAAATGTTGGTGCCAATGGCTTAGGCTTGCTAATGTTTTTGTGTGTTTTTTTCTCTTTCTCAATCCGCCCTCTGGCTCCTTCTTTTATTTTGTGTTTGTACTAGACAGACTTAATAAATTGCCTTAAACTTTGCCTTAAAATTGACCCTCAGGAGTCCGAATCCAAGTCAGTATTGTGTAGAACTATTTGTAGAAACCTTGTCCACTTTTATTTAGTTTTCTTGGGCATTCTAACCTCAAGTGGCTTAGTCCAAGTTTGAGACCAACTAGCCTTGCTACTTTACCCTGGTTACACATGCTAGTAAACATGTTTTTTTCATCTTTGTACTGCAGGAAGTGCACAGTACTCAACATCCTTTCCAGGAAAATTTTAAAGGGGCTTATGAGAGTTTTTTAAATGGCCCATTTTTAAGCTATTTCCTGGTAAAGACACGTACATCTGTAAGTACTCTGGAGAAAATGAGACTAACTGCATGCCTCATGTACCTCTGACTGCAACAATTTCTCCCATGGCTACAGATCTATTAAAAGTGTAAAAGCGTGTGTCTTCCTCAGCTTTCTCTGTTTTCTGAAATTCCTTTTTTCCTTCCAGCCAAAAGCCAGCTACTCCAACAGATAATAACCTGGACCGGCTATTCAGACAGTGTTCGGGGAGCTGATAATGGCCACTGTCACGGTCTGTCAGCAAGAGCAAGTAATGCCTGTGTGTCACCTTATTGTGATACTGGTCAGTTGGGGCTAAAGCCATTTCAGGGCAGATAGGTTGCAAGCACACTGAAACTGAAATAACCAGCATTTTTGTTCATACTAGGAATAGAAATTACCAAACAGTTCTTCTATTTAAAGCATAAATTTGCACAGGTTCTCTACACCACTTAAATTATGTCCATGCTTTTTAATAAAGAAAAGCCCACATGAACTAAAGGACTGGTCCAGAAGTGACACATGACTGTCTTCGTCAGATATCTTCTGTATCTGTTTTTCATTCTCACATTTTCTGCCACATACAGACAAAAATAGTATCTTTCTTGCATCACTTGGCCTCTATTGGATTTTGTCTTTCCTTTTTCACTTGTTTATCTGCAACTTCATGTTAGACTCCTCATTTGTGTCTTTTTTTCTTTTCTTTTCTTTTTTTTAACCCACACACCAGAGACAAACTCTTCCATATCAAAAGAATATTCTGTAGAGCGCGCACAGCTCTTTCGACTTGGCTGTACAATACACATGACTTTTATATTTCTTCCTTCTTATTAAAGCTACTGTACCCTCACTGCTGGGCACTCATCATCACTGCAGCCACACTGCATGAGGCCAGGAGCCCTGCTGGCTACTGCCTATACTGATTAAATGTTGAATGTAGAGAAATCTCAAGTCCTGTGTCAATCAAGTGTCCACTTGCACCAGTACCACAAATAAATCATATCTGATGACCCAATAATAACACACACATGCTGTGACAGTGTTAGTTAATCCTAAATCTGCACATATTATATGGTGATTTTCCCATTGCGATCGCAAATCCTAAGACTAAAATAAGATATACATATCCGACTGCCAAATCAATATGAGCTTATGTGATGTTCAGTCATCTCTTGCTGCTGTGGGTGATAGCTTTCACAGGCAGCCTCTATTCCTCACCCTCTAATCCAACTCATATGCTTCCCCAGCAACAAACTCTGTGGATCACTTAGGACTTGAACGTACTGTAAAATATAAAGAAATTGGTCTTCAGGGTCAGATTGGACAAGGACACATTTTCAAAAAGGCTAAATGAACTAAGCAAGAGCTAGTTCATAGAGCTGTACAGGGGCAAAATGAGCAAACTAACACCGAACAAGATGAGAGAAGAGACAGATTTGACATTTGTCCAGTTCCATCTGCCTGAGAGTGGTCTGCTGAGAATTTTAGAAGCCAAACTATACAAACTCTGCCTGATTTGAATAGGCAGAAAGGCGGTGAACTGAAACACAAACATAACACTGTTACCATAACGTACACCCATATTTGTTACACAGTTTCTGTGTTAGGCATGAGATAGATTTGCATATTTGAAGCAGGTTTTTTTTCTCTTGAGAGAGACTCACTAGCTGAGCCTGTAATCCCTGAGCACGAATCCCTAACTTCTTGAGTAAACTTAGTGCATGTGGCTGCACATTCAAGACACCCAGCTTCCACTGGGCATACCCCGGTTCCTCAGCTGCTTGTTTAAATTTATTTAAGGGGCTATACAAAAAGTATTAGGGGAAGGAGGGGGTGCAAAGGGGGAGAGTTATATAAAGGTGGATTATTTTGGTTGAGCAACAGAGCATGAGTAAAAGGGGGGCACGCTTGTAAAATATGTGAAAAACTGTGTTAAGAGCCCTGATTCTTGGCATTAATAACCTGTCGATTATTGATAGTATTGATAGTTGATTATTTATTCGGTGTAATTAATAAATATTAAATAAACAACTTTAAACTTTCAAATATATATATATATATCAATAAATAGCTGCTATTAGTTTACAGCTATGGACAAATGAGGAGACAGTGGGCTTCTGGACACTGACATGTCACCCCCAAGCAGCAACTTCTGTGGCTGTGAAGTGAAGCTGAAGCAAAAACTGCAGTTCCTTGACTGTCCACTCGAAGCTGGCTACACAATGAATCAATCCATAAGTCCCCATGTTAAAATGTCCAACTTCACAGCAGAAATTAACATGTTTACAGCCTGGTACAAAAAACAGCTTTGGTTTCTATAGTGAATTTCAATTTAACTCACCTGTGTAAATTATATTAAAGCTTAAAGTTATGCATAATTAACAGCGTGGGTGCTTTGATTGACAGGTGTGTGCTGTTACAGATGGTTTGTTTTAGAATGCAGGCATCATTCAGCCTCATTCAGCCTTAGGTAGACTGACGATCCACATCTTTGTCCATTGCTTAGACCTGGGAGCCAGCAGAGGAAAGACTGCCAAGAAGGAGGCGACCAGAGCCAACACACTCTGAGCTTCACAATGCCTCTTCAGAAACCTGTGGATGACGACGCAGATTCTTTATACTGTCTATGGGCACGCCTTATACATGGGAGTACAAAAAGTGATTCGTTGATTTTGTCATTCCCACGTTCACTTTATTCAGTCTATTCCGTATCGTAAAAGAGAAAGTTACGTGTGCTGTAACATCACACATGGCAAACTGTATTATACACTGAGCTATTAAAAGTTAAATAGAGGTACATCGTCTTTAATTCTTCATGCTTTGTCTCTTTCAGTTATTGGTGGTGAAACATTCACCCTCATATACAAAGCCAATTTGTTCCAGGTTAATAATTAATTGATGCTTGTTTATTCTCAGCTCAGGACTTAAACGATCAGGTGCAACACCGAGCGTGTCAACCGGAGGCGAGAAAGACTCTGCATCTTGACAGGATATGTGTTACTGTATCGAAACACAGACAACAACAGGGCCGCTGGCTGAGATTTAAAGTGATGCTCACACATCAGATCCTGTTCAAATAATCATAGAGGCTGCCGTACTTTTTTCCAACTAAGCCTGTGGTTTTCTACACTCATTCTGCTTTGGCACACTTTTCAACTTTCTCTTGGTGATGGATTTTTTTTTTTTTTTAAATCAATTTTCACTCTCAGAAGCTGTTATTTTGTTCATTTGTGATTTGCCTCTGCGAAGTCCTGCATGACCCTGTTGTTTTCACCCCACAACTTCCTTTTATCTATTATCAGCTGTGCTTGCTGCACTTTAAGAGCTCCATTCACTTCAGGAGTAGATCCAGTGCGATTCAAACTTCTTGTTAGATTCAGTTAACATCCACTCCTGTCTTAGCCCTTAAAGTGTTTCTGTGTTCGGCTTGAAAACTCTGACTTCCTTCTGACTTTCTTCTTGCAGTATGCTCCACTGCAGAGAATGTGAATAACCTCGGCTTTTATAAAGACAAAAGATGATCACTCTTGTGGGTGTCTTACATTATCATTATCAGAGGCAACAACAACATCAGTCAGTCTTAGGCTTGCTTTGTAAGACAAGGTTCTTTATACTCTCTAAAGCTCTTATCATACTCAATCGTAAACCTCATATCTGCTCTTTCTCTGTGCAGTTCATGTTGCACCACTTTTTCCTTCTTTCTTCAGTAAATGAGAACAGTTTTTGTTTTTGTTTTAATTGGGCACTTTCGTGTCTTTTGTAGCACCTATGAAGCTCACTAATTAACACATTGTAACACGTTGTGTTTGCTTCATCCATGTAAAACCTTTACCAGGTTTTTTAGTCACCTTACACGACCCTTGGAAAGACAAACAGCGAGTCACCTCACAGTCAAAAATAATCCATTAAAACTGCAATGTGTTTATGTTCAGCTTTAAATGAGCTCATCTGCATATTTTGTTACTTTTGGACTGAGCCAAACTAGCTGCTTACCCCTGCTTCTGGTCTTTGTGCTAAGCTTCACTAAGCTATCCAGCTACTGCCTGTAGCTCTATACTTAACAGACAGTGAGTATCAGTCTTCTCATCATAAGAAAGTAAAAAAAAAATGTTGAACTACCCTTTTAAAAAATGAACTCTTTAAAATACAACAAGATAAGCAAATAAACTATTTTACATGATTTACGAGACATGGAACATTTTGATGTCTGGCAGCTCTCCTCAGCGTATCACTCAAAACTGTCGTAATGGTATAACATTTTGCAGAAAGTGCGGGCAGACGTTAACTTTTATCTATCTATAGATGGATATATTACACATGTAGACGTTACATCTTAGTCATGATGGATAGAAACATCTTTTGCTTGTTTTTTTTTTAAAGATAAATCTGGAGCAGAGCTGACAGAAGTGTAACTTTTAAGATCACTGAGAAAATAGGTCCGAATGAAAGATGATCCCGTTTCTCTCCCCCTCCCTCTGTGCACTTCCAAACTCACTCGTTTTTTGCTGTCCTACTCACCAGCTTCACACACAAAACGGCCGACGAACCTGAAACTAGCACTAAGCTTGTTTTTGTTTGTTTATTATTGCAGGCAAAAATGGAAATAAGGAAAAGATGTGTGGTGAATATTAAGTAGTTTTATGCTTTGAGCAACATATGCCTATTCTTCTGTTTAAATGCATAAATTAGTATGCAAATGATGAGCACTTCTGCTTTATCTACTAATGTGTCAGTTATCTGGTTCATTACCAATTGGTCAATATCATCATTATCACACCAAAAGACACGATTCACTTCCAAATTAAGGAGGTATCTTACACTTTGGAGGGAGCATTGCTTATTCCATGGGGTATTATTCAAATCAATCTGTGCAGCTCTCAGAAGTGGCTAAAACTAGATACAAACAATGATGGGGTGAATATAAATCATTCATGAAATAAGTATACAAAGAACCTCCTCACTGAAACAACAAGTCCACATGACAAGGGTGCCTAGTTCATTGTTTTTAGCATTAGAACCATTTGAATTAAGGGTACTTACATATTTGAATATAATTTCAAAATTAATGCAGATGATATTTTGTTTTGTCTCTCCAAACTCTTCATATCCAGCCAATACAGAATGTACTCTGTTAAAAAAGCCCATGCACACCTTTGGCCATTTTATGGTGTGTATTGTGAGGTGTAAATTGTAAAACACCATACAGGATTTTGTCATTAACTTAATCACCCACCACTTACAACATCACAGCTATTATTTACACTATTCATCATATATCAATCCCAGATTATACATCATATTTATACATGAGCAGTTCATACAGCACATACTTTTATAAGATGCAACTATTTTATAGTGTATCTTATATATTTTAAATTATTTTTAGGCTGTGCAATTGTTTCCTGAGTAATTATATTTCCTAACACTGTGCAACTACCTCATGCTGTAATCTTTGTGTGGTTTCATCCATCTTTCAAGGCAATATTCAACAGGACTGCATATTACATTAACATTCTATATTTAGTATAATGCTACCATATCTTTCATTTATTTATGTTAATTCAGCTTAACAGTTTGTTTTTCTGATCACTTGACTTAAAGTCCTGACACAAAATGATGAGTGAAATGTTGAATACTGAGAGTTATTACTTAACTTATTACATTAAGTCTCAAGAAAAATGATCAGCATATTGGGAGATGTGCACTTACTTACTGTGTGTCTTTAAAGTAAATGTCACAGCACACTATCTCCCTTGTTGTCCAGCATGGGTTTCCCCACTGTGGTATTAGTTTGAATGGAAAAAAGCACCATCAAGTTTCACTTTTCCCTAAAATGTTTTTGTTCCAATTTACTGCCTGTATGTTTACTGTGTAGCTACTGCACTGTCAATGGAGCACTAACACTAAACTGCATTGGACCAAGCAGAGCGAGCTGACCAAGTGACAAGCAATGAATAAGAACAGGTAAGCCCACATACCCTACTTACTGTATATATACCCGAACACTCATTTCTGTACATTCATATATTTATGTCAGCCCAGTCCATGTTTAGAGGACCAGACTTATTACACACACATTAGACATTCTGAGATGTAAAAAGTTTTATTAATTACAGTAACAGGAAAGCTTCAGGAAAGTTCAGTACATAGTTAAATGTTAGTATGAAAGTCTACAACAAAATTTACATTCCAATTCTGCAATGCAATGCATATTAATACAAGGCAATGTAATTGTGTATTACCTTGTTAACATGTTTTCTTTTTATGACTCTTAACATCTGTTTCATTTGTTACAAAAAAACAATAAACCACAAAATTGTAAAAAATCCAATTTGAGAGGCTTTGAATATTGCATAAACTCTGCATCCAATAACTCATTTGCCTCATTAAGAATAAAAAACAAGATAGAGTACAGAACAGCAGCCAACAAATAAATAATCACTTCCACATAATCTTTTGTAGTTTGACGTTGAGTCAGTGCTGCACTTGTAGCGTCTCTTTGAATGCTGATGTGTGACAGCATGTTTGCAACCAAACGTATGGGTGTGCACTCCTTTTGAATGAGACATGATTAGACATTAGAGTAGATCTGCCTTTGTTCTGCACTCATTTGTTCCAGCATTTCATCTTTCTTGAATCAATAATTTCAATGTGTTCCTTTGCTTTTCGTCCTGACAGGGTAATATTTAAGACTTGTTAACTATTATCTAGTACTATGTGACCTTGAAATAGGTTTGACAGATAATTATAGTTTCATTGATGCTGTCTATAGAAGAGCAGTCGTTATTATTGACAGGCTGCGCAGACGTGAGAGAAGAAATAAATGTTCGTGCGGGCTTACCTTCCCTAACAGCAGCTCAATAACTTGACTCAAACAGTCATCATTGTATACATCATACTCCAAACCATTAAACACCCAATCCTCTTCAATCTATGACACCTAAATTAATTTAAAGCCATGCCTCAGATACTGATCGGTAAAACCCCAGGTTGTGCCATAATAGCAGAGTACAGGATTTTCAGTGTATTGACTGTGGTGTAATGACGGCGCTTAGAGCAGCTGAGAATCTGGCTGTGCTGCAGAGAGGAAAGGAGGGAGGGAGCCGAGGTCGACACACTGAGATTTGGGACTGGCTGGGAATCCAGCGGCTTCAATTTGACAGGCTTGATTTGATTTGGTGTGTGCAAGGTAGTGGTCTCCACAAAACTGCCCTGAAATGCAATTCACAGAGACAACAGGTCTCGGCCCAGGCTCCTATATGACAAAGTTCTGGGGAGAATACAGAAGCCTTTGTAAAGTCTCCTCTGCTTCACAAAGAATTTTTTATAGACTTTTAAAACTTTGCCTCTATCATCACCCCCAAACCTGGTAAGACACAAGTAAAGATTCATGTGAAATATATCTATATCTTTATATACAGTATATATTAAAGGGCATTGTTTCTCTTTTAAAAAGGAGAGTTGGCCTTGAGCACATGTTTCTGAGTATCAGACACTAAACAACATCTCTCCTGGTCATTTCCTTTGAACGGTGAATCATGGACCCCCAACATGGAGTGGAACCATTCACAAATAGTCTGCTGCTGCTGTCCTGCTGAAAGCCTTAGAGAAGACTGCACATAGTAGAGAGAAGAGATCGGAGAGCAAGGTGTGAGGAACGGCATGTTGAGTTGGAAGAGAGAGCAGAGCAGTGGGGTGTGTTGTATTTCTCTGCTTTGCTTTCACTTGCCACAACACTTGTATGGTGAGCCAACCAAGCCAAGAAAATGTTTACTGCTTTTCTGAATGGTCAGTGTAATTGTTCAGTACGATCCGTTTGCATGTAAGCAATAAGATGTCACATTAGAACAAATGTGGCATCATTTTCAATTTAGTGAATACATTTCCTGTCTTTCGGTTTTTAAAAAACGGATCATAAAAAGACACTTCTAATGATCAGTAGAAGTTTGTATGAAAAGGTAAGCATGTATGTGTGTACACGAAGGATGCATACACATCTACATTCAATCAATTGCCACCCCGCTCTCTGTTTGTTCAAGTAAATCATTTTGAAGATTGTTGTTGCATGGAGACGGAGAATGGAGAATTTTATGTTGCCACTCAACAGTAAAGCAGCAGTGAAGGTCCGTAGCGAGCTGCTCCTCCTAGGTAGAAGATTATATTCCATTAATTTTGTAACATGTTTATTTTTAGCAATATTTGCACTCCATTCCTTATGGCTAAGCACCTTCAGCAATGGAAGTCAAGCATGTGATAATAGTTTTTCTTCTCATACATCAGGTTTATAATCTTGAGCTGGAGTGTTTTTACTCTGATTGAAATTCTACAATATGCTGAATTTTGAAATACGAACAAAAAAGTAATTCAAGCATATGGTAGTTATTCTCCATCCAGGCACCCTCTTGATTTGGAGCAAAATATAGTAAGTGGAGGTTAAAAGCTACACTCACACTGAGCAGTGACAGTGGAGTAGTTGCTGTTTGCCATATGGCCTCAAATCTCCATTATATGCCAATGAAAATATAAAATGATCATCTCTGGCTCAGTTTTTCAAAATGTCATAGGTTTCCTGTTTATTACAGTTGAAACGTCTCACCAGGCTGCAGACAGCAAGCCTGCACAAATTGATCTTGGGAGGCGAAGCTACTGTACAATTCCCTCTGAGGTGTTACTATCAATAGAATATCAAGATTATTTAGTGCAGATTGTGTTAATGATAACTGAATGAACAATCCGCCTTCATGCTGAAATAATTACAACATAAGCTCAGAGTGAATACTGATGGTCTTTTAAACTGTAAGTGGAAGCCACTTGGGAGTCTTAATGACCACAAAATCAAGTTCTAATCAACCCCATGGGTTTTCATCAAGATACACCATCAAAAACACTGAACAGCTACAGACACGAGATTGGATGAAATGTTGTTCACCATCCTGTGGTATTTTTGAATGCCTGTTAGTTTGATATCCCCTGCTGATATACCGAAACATAATGATCTGATGTAAACCTGCAGTCATTTCCTGTAAGCTGTTACATTTGTCTGTTATAACTGTCCAGTATGATAAAAGTGCTTCCTGGAAGAAGCCCTTTAGCACACACAGGAAATTGTGTATTTAACATTTGCAGTTTTATAGAAAGCCTGAAGCAAGGTCTTTGATCCTTGTTAAAGTCTTAAAATATAAACTTTATTTATATAACGACTGTATTGCCTTTAACGGCACCAGGTTATAAGAACCTCTCTATTAACCGTCCTATTTCCTGTGTGAAAAGGCATGGAAATGCCTCAACACCACCTGAATTTTAATTTAGAGAGAAAGAAAAGAGCGAAACTCCAAAAGTCAAACCCAATTTCACATTCAAACTTCCAGTAATAGTACTGACCATGCTGGCTGAGTGATGACGGATGTGGGCGAGCACACCACATCAAAGTTTACTTTCCCTTGATGATTATCTTTTTCTGCTGATATCAATGTTAAATCCAAAAGAAAGGATCTGACGTTTCAGAATATATTTGATTTTTCTGACGGCCCAGAAAGTTTTGTTTACTTCAACTTCCCCAGACCTTCACTATGGTGGACAGCAGAGTCTTTTTTGAAGCACTCTTAAGGGTTGTTTTGAAACTTGCTGAAAAATGACCTGTTGTGTCTTCTAGGTACGAAGATTCGTTGAAATTTCGCTGATGCTGTTATATGTGGTAATGTCACCATGGCAACATCAGCAAGGCAGCCACAAACTGAGCTGCAGTCTGTGTGAACTTTCATCTCCTGAAACCATAAAACCTTTGTGAAAGTGCAGCTAAATAATCCAAAATGCATCTATTCCCAGAAACAAGTCTGCAGTTGCCTTTAAGCAGTGGGAGTGAATGTATATAATGTTAAAGGGGAAACATTTAAAAAGTCCAAGGTGGTTTAAAGTTTAAAGACTGAAATGCGTCTGAAAACTACTTTGAAAGGCAAATGTGTATGAAATTTTAAAAATCCACTATTTTCTCAGTATCTCAAGCATTTAATCAATTTCCCCACGCAACTCCTTTTCATACTTGATTCTTTATTATTATTATTATTATCCTCCATTCATAGCTCATCTGCCTTCCTCTCTGCCTTCAAAGCTTTGCTGTTTTGTGGGGTTTCCTGCAATCGATCCTGAATCGAATCCACACAGATGTGTTTCCTGTGAGAGGCAGCAGTCTTCTCCTCTCACCACAACAAACTCATTCCACAGAAAAGACTGGCACTGTTTCAGAGGAGACTTCAAATACACTGTCATTCCTCCAGACAGTATATAAATAAATATTTAGATGCCATAGCGTAACGTCTAACTGAAGCTCATAACCTGTCGAAAGCGCGCAATGAGGATGAGGATAGATGTGACATGAGTTATAAAACTAAACATAGAAGTGTGGCTTCCAAACAACTTCAACACAAACAATTCAACAGGAATTGCCGGAGATATATTTCAGCAAATTTGTCTATTTTGTTACAATGCCAGCCCTTTTCTTCAGCCATTGTTTATCAATTTTTATGCCTCATTTTGGTTCCTCTCTGGGTTTCTCTTATATCGAAACAACCTCAATCAATTCTGTTTGTCAGCTCGACACCCTGCGAATGAAACCTTACAGCGGCAAATCCCCCCTCCAGCAACACAAAACCACCTGAAAGCTTGTATTACAGCGAATTTGTGCCAGCCACTTCTCGGACATGGCATTTGAAGGAATAAGCTGTTGATTATCACTTGTGAAAATGCTTTTCTTTCAGCTTTCTTATCAGTGTGGGGGTTGACCTTCAGAGTTGCATGGAGGGAGGGGGTAGCCATCAGAATAAATTACAGCCTGCTGCCCTTGTCAAAGTAGTCCTGCTAGTGGTTGTGACAGGGGTGTGTGATTCTCTCTTGATCTCTCTCTCACGTACACACACGCTACTTCTACTTCTCACACAGCACTGAAGGCTACAATTATTACTGTATGCTAGGTAGGCACATAGTAGATGTAAATGAGACAGAATAAAAAATTACAGGTATAGATTAACTCATAAAATAGCTGAATATATTACCAAGAAAAAGAGACGTGGATCTATGTTGTAATTTATCACCGTAGAACTGCTAACAAAGGCAGAGTAAACAGAAAAAAAAAAAAAGTCGAAGTGATTACCCCGCCTACTCCAACCCTCTGACACGCCGGGTCACAGTCTATCATCGAATGAGCAGAGGAGCCAAGGCCCTCACACAGCACATCTTCTAACTCCCAGCCTTTCCTTTCATAATTCACTCTCTTCTCACTCACTGTCTGTCACATCCACATCTGACGGCCACATCGATTCTCAGTGAAGTCTTTTTTTTCTCAGCCTGCTTGTCTCAGACTGATCTCAGGAGTAGTTGGGCACATTTTAAAGAGCAATAACTAAGATTTTTAGTGGCTCCAGAGAGCTAAATGACCACCATCCATCTGCAGGGGAGCTGACAGTGTTGTTGATCAATATCAATGACTCAAGGATCAGATGGCCAGTTGCTGACATTTGTCACTTTCCAAACGCTATGCTCCCGTTTTGAAGCCTAATCACATTTTTCAGCTTTCCTGCAAGGAGAGCACACTGCTGCAAGGGGGGGAGGAGAGGCTGGCAAGACAAGATGTTTCAGTTACTGAAGCTGAAAAGTGAAAGAAGGCAAAAATTACAGTGGTGCTTAGCACTGACATCATGATTTATATCTTTATTAGATATTTCTATTGGATTTAAAGGGAGCCTAAAAATTTAAGCCCAGGATGACCTGTGCACACAGCAGTCCATACAAAAGAGAGGTGATATACAGGCAACACACTGAGACTCAATCACGGTCTACAATACACAAAACACTGGTGTTGGGCCTGTCACATCACCCACAGGTTTCAGAAAGAATATTTCAAAGCCTTGTTTACTGCTCACCATCATCTTACTGGGTACTGGCTTACAGCTACTTGGGGCAGAGAATACAAACCTGGGCAACAAGATGGAGAAATCTTTCTTGACATGAAACAAAATGCTTTTGCAGCCCAAACATGACCATATGTGGGTGTTAGCATCTGAACCTTCTTCACAAGAAGACCAGAAATTCTTTGCTATCCATTGTCAAAGTCCTGTGCTTTATACACCTACATAATCCACCCTGACCACCTCCCTATGACTCATTTGTGATAAAAGAAAATGCAGCGCTGTCTTCAGTCAGTGAAAATAATCCAGGCCCCAATTAGATTTCCCCCCACAACTTAATTGTAAAAACAAATTAGTAGTATATAAACATCATTCCTACTGGACAGGAATGCAATATATTTGACGTCATCCGACCACGTCTAAAGGTTTATGCATTATTCGAATGGCTGCACTTGAAAGTTGGGCAAAAAGCCTGCCGTCATAAAAGGAGGTGAGATGCAATGATTGTTAAAAGGGAACACACTTTCTGGCAGTCTCTCTTCAAAGTCACAGTGTCACTCTCAGTTTCACACATAAAATGTGACACCAGTAGTTGTGTAAAAAAAAAGGTTATTCTGACATTTATACCAATAAAGAAAATCTAAACTGAACTGGACAAAAGAAGGGAAAAGTTCTCTCACCTCTACTTGTGTCAGGTTATCAAATACGGACACTTTCGATTGATGGCTCAATCCCAGCACAAACACCAACTGTTATGTACCATTTATGTCGGTATACGACCTGGGAACCATCTTTCTCCAGACGCCCACCTTTAAAGACTAAGAAATGTTTAGATAATCATGAAGTGATGAGAGACTACTTAGTAACTACTATAAAGTATCACTAAAATAATCCTTAATTATTATGAACAAATCATTATCTGTCATGGCGACTCATCATTGTGTACTATAGTCCTCAGTTCTGAGATATTCAAGAAACATTTGCTCACAGTTTGTTAATTCTTTCCTCACTTGTTAATAACAACTACTCACAAACGTTTGTACCGTATTATAAAGTATTACCCCAAAGTCATTATCATAAGCCAATCAATAGATGATCACAGAAATAAAGAAATCCTCAGGGACAGTGCCAGAGAGTTGTCAGTGATGTCTCAATAGCCCTTTTCAGTCGAGAAAAGTTTCATATTTCTTACTGGAGACAATACAAGAAACTAATCTAAAGGTCTTAGCAACAGTGCCAAGAAGACAGAGGGAGAAAGGAAGAGACAGCACTTTTTATGTTTAATACTTGCTGCCAACAAGTGGCAAAGTAAAAACTGAAAAATCATCTATTTGTTATATTTCAATTCACAGAAAGAGCACAATCTGTTGTATCACCACATCCACAAAACTGAACAACTCTGCAGTGAAAAGAAGAAGTGTAGGTGTCCCTGTGTGTCCTTATGTGCTTGGAAAGATAGACTAGAATGACTGATTTATTGATCCTTGTCTTCTCCAAGAAAGTTTTGATTAATTCCCGTCAAGGTAATTCCACTCCTGATTCACATTAATTCAAAAGAGAGACACGTGTGGACTGATAAAGAGAAAAAGTCAGTGTTTATCTACATTTTAATCAGTGTTAATTAGTAAAAGGGTATTGTAACTCTGACCACAGCATTTTCACCCAGTATGCAACAGATAGAGGCACCACAGGGTGCTGCCTTCAGGCTGTGTCAGAGGTGGCTTTAAAACTAATATATTCTTACATTTCTGATATGAGAGAATGCATTTAAATAAAAAGAAATAAAAACATAAAACTTAGTATGAAAATGCAGATCATTGGCCGCCAAGTGCAGAGAAAGAGCAAGTGATGATGAAGTGTGCAAAAGTGTCAGAGAAAGCAGCTAGCTGGAGGCTAGCTATCTAATGACTGAGATAATAGCAAAGGCCAAGAAACCACACATGATTGTAGAGGCGGTCTTATTTCCAGTATAAGTAGAGTGGCAATAAGACCAAGTAACATTTTCATGTCTGAAAAAGGTTGGACATGCTGAGATAGATCAATGAAATTGAATGTGTCAGTCTTTTTAATAGCTCAAAGACTCATTCTGAGAACACAGTATACTTTACCAATTAAACTTAGAATGATTGCCAATATTTTTGACAGCATTTCATCTTACTGCTATAGACAGAAAAAATATGGATGTAGTATCCACGATGTCACCCACAAGTTTCTGAAGGGCCACAGGTGAATCTCAGAGTGTGGTAGCCACCACCATGTTGGCAGTCCTGCCTCTGCCGTCTACCAGCTAATCTAAAAATGGGCAAAGGCGAGGATCATCAATGGAGCTGAGGCAGTTCTAAAAAATTTTATTTCCGCCGTGAAGTTCGGCATTTTAATATGGAGGTTTATGAAGATTGACTTGTTCTGTAGCCAGCTTCAAGTAGCTGTTCGAGGAAGTGCGGTTTTAGGCACTTATGCATTGGCTTCACATTACAGTGGACTTACAGCCACAAAGGTTCCAGCTTGCTTGCAACAGAGCCAGTTTAGAAGGTAAAATAAAATTACTTAAAGTAACAGTAGCACAAATCTGTTAATAATCCATCTATCCATCCATTATCTTCATCAGGGTCACAGTGGGACTGGAGCCTTTCCCAGCTGACTTTGGGCGAGAGGTGGGGTACACCCTAAACAAGGTGTCAGCTCATCGCAGGGCACATGCATCATTCACACTCACATTCACACCTACAGCCAAGTGCATGTCTTTGGGAGGAAGCTGGAGTACCCAGAGATAACCCACACAGACACAGGGAGAACATGCAAACTCCACAGCTGAGGTTCGAACCAGGAACCTTCTTGCTGGCGACATTGTGAACCACCGCACCACCGTGCAGCACCACCACCATCTGTTACTAATAAATAATGATAATAATAAAAAATAATACATGTTGTTCCAAGTCTGCTTGATGTGTGAAAAAGCAAATGTTCTGTTAACATGCAGACTTAAGATGCAAATATGTCCCACAAGAGACTTCAAGATTTATTCTGCTTTGTTTTCTTCAGTAGAATAGTTTGATTTCCATAGCAGTCATAATAAAACAATGACTGACAGTTGACTTCCTAACACATTTGAAAAAGTAGGCTGTAGCATTGATGCTGGTATGATCACAGGAGTAAGATGTAGACTGTGTCATTTCCAGTATTATAGGGTTCTTTTGGTAACATCAGTGGGGCTTTTTCTTCTGTTTCATGTGCACTTTGAGCTCTATCTGCACAGTGTGTCAGGATCGATAAACGCACAAATAATTCAAAGTTTCTCAAAGCCTGTAATTCATCTTACACCCTGCTGACAGTCATCCAACATTTTGAAAGATTTCTCTCCCTGTCTTTCACGCAATATCTATTAATGCTGCAAAGTTGAGTGTCATGAGAATTAATTACTTAATTATTAACAATTTAAGATCAAGGGGCTCACTGCCATTTTCCCATATTAAATGACATGCCTTTCCCCGGGAGTGGACTGTGACAGCACTGAAGATCCACATCAACCAAGAATCTTTCTATTCCACATTTTGGGCTTAAATTAAAGTCTTTAAGTTGTTCATTTTTGCAGAAATAGACATTTAAGGGGGCACAACTGTGACAGTGTCCATTGGCTTTGATGTAAGGAGCCACTGTTAATTGGCAATAAATGTAGTTATGATTGATAGTCATAAGGAGATGAAGACAAGCTTGTACTAACAGGCCTCCTACTGTTTTATTTCAGCACATCAATAACCCTGCAGTATCTCCAGCTATCTGCACTCACATTTATTGTTGCTCTTCTTGTCCCTTTTCTTTCACTCATCAGATAGGGGCCTCCCAGGGCTCCCTCTGTGAACAAGTTACGCTCCTGTTTTGGGCTCCATCTTTTATGAACAGTTATCAATCTAGGCTTGCTTCTTCTAGCATACTTGTGATGAATGCACACAAAGAAAGCTTCAGAGAACATAGAGTGCTCCTTTTCTCCACAAGTCTAATGCTTGACACAATATATCAGAGCTTTGCAGGGGAAGAGACAGTCATGAATGGTTTCGTGTAATTATTTATCATTCTGAACGTTTTCCTTATAGGATCAGCTCAGCGCTGTTTGATTTAATGTGCTGCTTTTTGACAAAGAAATTCATTAATTTTGCACACCAATTTGGAATGAAAAAGGATTTTTCACAAACCGTTTTGCATGGTGTTGACACCATGTAAACACCAAGTAAGTAACTGCAAACTCAGGTTTTGCATGAAGATTCAATAATAATTGGCTTAGCTTTAAATAAAAGCTATTTATTTACACTGCCAGATGTCATTTTCAGGTGATCCTGTTGATCTGTGCATGTCTGACTTTTGAATGAATATTGTATTCCGATGCGAGTTGCATCTGTGTGACCAAAACATGAAATTTACATACAGTTGTGAGGAGGCAAAGAATCTGAGACTTGAGACTTGATACTTGAAACTTGAGAAAATGTATGAATTTGTACACTGTAATTCCAAATACCAAAAAGACCAATGAATTCACAAATCTGACTGAGGTAAATATTTAAGTCTTGAAACTTTCCAAGCACGGACGTCTGCAGATACTCTGCAGCAACTAAGCATAGCATTTCTTTAAGCACAGGTACTTTCAGAACCTTAAATTTCCATCAAAACGGTGATCCTCTACTTTTTAGAGTCAGACGCTGGCCTGCTTGCCTGGGAAAACAACCTCTATCTTATATTTTCTGTATTCACCTAGTGCAAGACATGAATCTTAAATTCAAGCCTTAAGCAATATTACATTAAGTGTACATGTATTTGTGTGTATGTGGAAAACGTTACCCCCAATGTGTGTGTGTGCAAGTATACCAGCATGAATTTATTATCGCTTGTGTGCATTTGTGCAAGCGTGAAAAAGTGACTGATATCCAAGAAGATCTAAAAACAAATAGCTGCATAGGTAGCAGGCCTAGCATGACAAGTGTAGATAAGCGATTATGTGTTGGTATCAGTGGAGCAGGTGATTCCTCAGCCCTGCAGGCAGGGGGTGAGGCATTTCAGTGGAGTGGAGAGTCGGTAGAAACATCAAAAAGTCAGCGAGCTGGGAGCTCCGGCTACGCCTTGCAAGATCAATGATCGGGGTTACATCTACAGCTGTTCTCACAGGAGGTTTTGTTGCTAGAAGTGTGAAAAATGAATCACTCCACTGATGCGCTGTGTTCATTATGTCCACTTTTGATGTGAGAAAATCTCATTGGTAAACATGAGACAAGCACCTGGAGGAGATTAGAAGAGGTCACTGGAAATGCAGGTAAACAAAAGTTTTAAAATGGAATAGCATATTTATTACATCACCGCGGTCTACGAATTGAACCAGTAAGGTCAAAAACAATTATAAACTTTATCAGTTTCCATGAAACAGAAAGTGTTCTCTCTTTGCTGCTATTTGTACCATAGCATGTCCTGTTGATGAAGCCACAAACCTGCTGTCAGCATGACCGTACATCCTGCATCCTCCCACTGCGACAAAACTTAAGGATCACATGAATAATTTGTCCATCTGGGAGCAGTCTATTTAGCATAACTGACTCATCTATCTGGGCTTGAAGCACGGGGAAGGGCTAAGATTGCCGCCAACACACAATTTGACTTTTTTTTGTGTGCAATTTTTCAGGGTGATTGTACAAGAAATAGATTTACAGAGTGGTTATGTTTTTTTTTTCAAGTGCACGACTACATTAAATTGTCTGCGAAGATGCTACCCCCTGACATATGAATAACTGATCCATCTCAGGATGAAAATAAGATCTATGGTACTCAGTTGGTTTCCATATGGCAGCAATGCTGGATAATTACTCCGTAATTACCTTGAATGTTTGCACCCTGGACCATTTGCCTCGCCAGCTGTCATTGCTGAGGCATCTGCTTGATATCACAGCGTGCAGTGGCTCACACCTTGGTCCCCCTTTGACCACCCAGTGCCACATGCTCATTAACTAACACATAAAAAGTACATGCAGCAATGCCTCTGACTCTCCGTCTAGCTTATTTGTTCCTTTACCCACTAGTCCTCTCAATAAATGCCATATTTTCATGACTTAATAGGATCTATAGCTGCATTGCATCGCCTTGAGTCCTCATGCTTAATAAACAGAGGCGGCTGCATGAACCAAGGTCCCTCTGTCAATCAGCCAAGACTAGGAATATCATAACTGAACACTATGAGTAAATTATTGATAGTAGTAGAAGTATTGATATACTGTCTTATATACTGTCTTATCTTGTCTCACAAGGACACTTAAGAAATTAAGTGAAATACATGCATACAAACTATAACATCACACATCTTTTTTCAAAGCATTTGCAAAATATAGTCAATGTTTTTGTGGCACCCCGCTACAGTGCACATCTTTTCACCTTCAGGCGTCGTCTTAGTTCCTCCCTCTCAGTTGGTCAAGGTCCCATCTAAAAGCTTGTCACTCTTCTTGACGAGCTGCCTCCTATGAATGCATCTAGCCTGAGGCTGAGGTAAGTGCTATCAATAAAGACACCACAGGCACTGTCAGTGAGCACTGATGATCTGCTGTACGTGAAGCAATTCTTATATTCATGCAAGAACGTAGCTTGGATTCCAACAAAAAGCACCCCAGAAATGTTCCGGAGCAGCAAAGAAAATGCAGATTTATACATTTCGACCACATTTAGTTTATTAAATGTTAGTTTTAAGTATTCAAAAATGCATATTGCACATGTAATTTGTCTGTTTGAAAAGTAAAAATAGACAACTTTTCTACTTTCTTCTCTAGATGGACTTGATCGCTTTCTATTTACGTCAGAGCCTAGATCCCTAAACCAATGATCTACACCACTTTGGAAATAAGAAAAGTAAAGAAGCATGTATACTGACGGCGTAAATTGAAATTGTCACAGTTTTATATTGAATCTGGGGAGGCAAAACAGAAAAAAAAAGCACTTGTAATGATGTGCAATGCATAGTAATAATATAGTTTGAGTAACATTATTGCTTCGCCCAAATAAGCAAGGATTGGCGTTGATGTGGAGGGGGGAGAAATATTATTGTTAAAAGAAAACAGTAGGGGAAGAGCTGAGTGAGTTTGTTCAGTCATTTAGTTTGTATATCAGTCTTGCAAATCAAGTCTTCATTTTCCCGGGAAACATCATGGCTGGTGGCAAAATTGCCTAATGAAAGCAAGGCTTATATAGAACCAATCTAAACACGGATGGCATCATTATGCTATAGTCATTTCACTGTGCAATCAACATTTACTACACATTGTGAGTTAAAATAAAAATAAAAAGTTGTCTATTTCCACTTTAAAGAATGTGTCTGACAGACAGAAGAACACAAACTGCTTTCATTGCTTTAGACGGTGTCATGTGCTGCTGGATGATCTCAGAGGCCTCGCTGGCTCATATCTGACAAGCATATCTGATTTGTATTTTGGAGACAGTGCAGTGGTCCAGGGACAGGTGTAATCTGTTTGGATTTCTTGGGTTGCTGTCAAGACTGCAGCTGCATTTTCGCATTTTCTCCCAAGTCAGTTTTTCAGTTGTCAGATAAGCCATGCGTTATTTTTTTTTCTGTGCATTGCTGGTTTTCCGGTTTTGTAATTTGGACGTGAAGGATTGCCAATCTGATGGTTGTATCTGCTATCTGCTATCTTTGAAAAATCACATTAACCTTTATAATCACAATTATTTTGGGGAAAGCTAGTTAGCCATTTAGCTAAATACAACTATAGACTGTAGAGCAAAATATCTCTAATCTTATCTCATTGAAATAAAAGTTTCCACGTGTACATGTGCCAGAAATGTATGTTATGTATGTGGTGTTTTCCACATAACGTTGGTAAAACAGCTTGTGTTTCATAAAAAATCATTTATTTCAGTCAGCAACTCGCTTGTATCCCAGCTTTGTTTTGGGGTTGATGTTTTATCAAAGAATCAGTATGAATCAAACCACATCCAGCCTTTTCGTGGCATCTAAGAGAGTTGACGCATTGCAAACAACATTTAGGCAGAGGAAGAGATTCATATTTGTTCTATTGATTCTTAATTTGTGAGGCTTTACATATTTATACAACCTCTGACTGCACACAGCTAATCGTTCAGGCTGGGAATCGGGTTGCCAATCACATCACTTGTTATTGTGAGTATTCTACATGTAGTCGCAGGAAACAGTCAATGAGGCACAGCATGGGCAGGGCAATGCTAAAGAAATGCAGACAATCTCCTCGCTGTGCTCCCAATGAAGCAGAGGAGATGTGCAGAACAATATCATTTGATTGCCCCACAGTGCGGCTCGCAGGCATGCCAGCCTGATTCTCCACAGTCCCTGCGGATCAACACCACGGGGCTCCTCCAACCACCGGACTCCATGTGAAGTTGTTATCCACCATTTTAAAACTCGGAAAGTTTAGAAAATAAGTTGAGCCTTTCCAGTATTGTAGGTTGGCTCAAATTTGGCTGAACCAATTATTTGTGTTCTTGCCAAGAGTTGCATGAGACGACTATCACAACACTCATATCTGTCCATTAAATATGAATGTTGAAACATTTGGTCTGGCTCTGTCCAAAGTTTAATCTATGTCTACCTCTTCAGTCTCTCAAGTCATTGCAACGAACTAAGAAATTGTCCCGGCAGACCTGTAACTTTCCCATAAAACAACAACTTTTTTTAGGTTTGTGTTAGCTTGGTATTATGCTAGGCTAAGCTAACTGTCAGCTATCTGTAGCTTCATATTTAGCATATCATCAGCACATGGTATCTTCCCGCCTAACTAACTCTTAGCAATAAAGAAAAAATATTAAAATTATTTATATTTACCAACATTAAGACATCCACTCAATTTGACAATACAGTGGTCCCTCGCGGGGGATACGTTCTAAAAATAACCCGCAATAAACGAAATCCGCGAAGTAAGTTTTACAATTATTATACATGTTTTAAGGCCGTAAAACCCCTAACCATACACCTTTATACACCTTTTTACACGCATTTTATACAGTACTCCCTTAATCAGGACGCAGTGTGGTTCTCCCTTAGCCAATATAGGACGCAGAACACAATGCGCGTTCATACTGTACAGTACGCAGTAAAAAAAAAGCATGCAAAATTACACTGATAAAAATCCGCGAAACGGCAAGTCCACGAAAAGTGAACCGCGATATAGCGAGGGACGACTGTATTGATAAAGATACATTGGGAACATTTCAAACTCTTCGGTAAATCAATCCGAGTAGCTATGTCCAAAGATAATTCCAAAATAAAATCAGTCATGGTCACTGTGCTGCAAGAAATCATTTTGATATCCTAATGATAGCTCTCACAGGCGTTAACGTTAGGTCTGTGCACCAGTGGTCGTAAAAAAAATAGTGTTTGTTGGATATTAATTTCACCACCACTCCCTTTACATTTCTTGGCATCCTACACCACACACAGTGTATCTGGCATCGGGAAATTAGAGGATTAATGATTGTGAGTATGAAACTGAAGGTTATTCTACAGAGCAGGGGTCAAAGTAAATTACAAATAGCATGCTGAATGAAAGTGTGAGGGTTTATACTGAAAATAAATTGTAAGCCACACCTGAACTGAGGGGACCAAATTGGATGAAGGGTAATTATAGTTCATTAGAAAAAGTGCTTTTGGAGCATAACTCTGACATTCCTTTTCAGGGGAAATTAGATTTCAGGGGATCAGCGTGACCTGGGCTTTAAATGGCTTCTATAGTTTAGCTTTTCTGGGGAAACAACTGACTCCTACCATTTGTACGATTCGTATAAGTCTTGATTGGTTTTCAAACCTTTTTATTTCTGCAGCAATTAATGCTGCTACTTGAGAAGTTTGCTTGGCTTCTCATGGGGGAAGTCATGTCCTCCTAAGCACTGGAGCAATAATTTGACTGTGGGGAGGGAAACTATTCATCCTGAATTCTCTGTAAAACAAAGCCTTAATACCTATTAAATGTCTTTGACATCACACACAGCAAAATAACCACTTCCTGACAACCTAACTCTACTTTAAATACTCCATTCTGATTACATTTAATAGCTGAAATGAATGAATGCAGTGCAGCTCATTTATCCATGTGATTTAATGAAAGCAGGATGTGTCCCCTGATTATAAAAAGCCAAATAATATTTTTTTAGGCTGTGAGATGTTATTCTGCAGAGTGGCTAGCCCAATAAAGAAGCAACTACTGGCTACAGAAATATATCCCAAAGAGGAAAGATTTCTTTAGGATAGTACAAAAAATCAACCCATTTTAAAGAGTAACATTGAGCATATGGGAGATTTTTGGATAGTAGTCGAAACATAAACTAGTCTTTTATTTTGCTCTTTGGAAGGCCTTTCTTGGAGGCTGCAGCATCAGCAAGAAACTGCACACTAAAAAAAGGATATAAAACAAACCCAAGCCTATGAAGTCAACCAGCAGCCTGCTGAAAAAGAAAAAAAAATCAAGTAGATGCAGTATTTAATTACTGGAAATTGTATAGTGTAGAATCTGTAGGTAGAGCTTGTTTTTAAGAAACGTATTAAAAGACTGTGAAAGGAACATGATCAAGAAAGCTGTTCTATACACTCCTTTGACAATAATCATGACCAGATTACCATTAATAGTCTCTTCTTTGGCATGGTAACATGTGTTACAGTATAGTGTATAATGTAGCATATCTCTTTGTCCCATGCATCATGTCCTTGTGTTTTATATTCCATCTGAAACCTTGTCAGTGACTGAGGATTGCTCTGACCTATAATTCCAACCTGTCCACCAACAGCGTTGTTCTTCGATATATTGTCAGTCAGCACAGAAAATTAGCCCCCACTAGGTGCCATTTTTGTGCATTAGAAATAATATCATCCTCCATTTACTGCATAAGTAATTTCTTTAGAATCTATAGTGAGAGACTTATGATATGGTTGTTATAGAATTTTTCATATCCTATTTTCTAATGTGATTATACCTGGAGCATCATTTATATGCATGATCCAAATTTCAAGCACACTCTTGTTGCTGGTCTCTCAGGGGCTCTGTTGCCCTGAGGATCTGTACATAACACCTGCTTTCCACCATTTACTGTACAAGGTGATTTTATCAAAATCTATTTCGAAAACTACTAGTGATGAAAGAAATATTAACATATTTTCCTTAAAGCACTTATGAATAATTCTATGTCAACAGTGGATTAAATGGTAATGTGTAATGTGACAGGGCTCGGTCATACAAACTCAGAGATAATTACATCCAGCTCCACATCATCATCACCATAATCATCATCATCATCCCGTCAGCTCTTTTCAGCGTTTTAACGTCTTTCAACTCAGTCTTTAGGTTTTTGTTTACTGGCTCTAATAAACTCACTGTACTATACCTGGTCAGCACCAAACAACAGACAAAGTTAGTGACTTGTTTGCTGTGAGCATGATGAAGCATTTTCAACTTTAAACCTCATTTCTTCTTAGGAGGTGGTGAAGACCAAAACAGAGCTAAAAGAAGAATATTTAACTTTACTAATTTACCTATTTGACTGTTTGCTGGATGTGTAACTATGGAACTTTACAAACATGTAAGCCATTTAAACTTTATACTGCGATAATATGGTAATGTTGAGTTTGCAGGTTGGAAAAATAAAACTCTATAATGTATTTAATTACATGCAAAAATCCAGCATATAATATTTTATACTTTGTTAAAGTGCACACATTACCATTAAGATGTAAATATGACCATCTGCCATGGTGAGTGCATAGAATAGAATTATTGCTATTACTAATGCATTAATGTGTGTATACAGCCTTTTGTGAAATGTCAAATGATATCACTACTCTACGTCAGTAGAGTACTTACAAAATGAAAAAAAGGAAGAATACAGAAGGACTATAATATGACTGCTATCGAGATTTTCTATACCCATAGTTCAAGTTTCATCCACGCTATTTGAACTCTGCGGCACTCTTCTGCCCTGAGGATCTCTGCATATCCCCCTACTAATTTCCTGAAGTGTTAAGCAAGGTGAGAAAACTCGGATGAAAAACCAACCAGCCACCAGGCAGAAAGAATCCAGCCAAACACCTCTGAGTCATGGCGCAGTGTCTTTCTCTCCTTCCCCTCCACTCATTCGCTCTTTTCTCCCTCCTGCTTTCCTCCAGTCCCTGCTTCATGTGAGAGACTGGTTCTTCTGATCTCCTGCCTGCAATACGAGGCCCTGGGCACACTTGGCCATATATGTCCCATGGGGAGCCTGTACTGTCAAACTCTCACAGGGCCGTCCTGCCTCTTATCCTCCTTCAACCCGTTGCCACTCAATGATGCTCATTTGAAGGAAGTTCATTCATTATGTAATGCTGTCTTTAATAATTTATCCTCCACTGAGCTTCCATTAACATGCAGTGAGCTCAACCGTTTCCTTCGTGTTCAACAGTGGTGATCGGTGTGTTTGCCACCTTAAATGCTAATAGTTGTCACGCTGTATGTCCTACATCTCCCTGCAGACCAGATACAAGACTTACAATTCATGCCAAGTGTTAAATCTTTTTGAAGTTTTTGCCTTTCCTCTCTAATGGCTGGAAGGTGAGTGTATGTGTGCATGTGTGGGGGGGAGTTTTAAGGGTATGGACAGCTTAAATAAATAGGAGCCATTGTATAATCATCATTAACCCTTGTGTATTAATTACTTGTGCATCTAAAAAGCCTCTGTAGCCTCTAAAACGGTCACCCAGTTACAGTTGTTATCTGTCCAAGTCCAGTTTAAGTGTTCAGCCCACTAAGCCAATACACTGTTTATAGGACGTGACCTTAGCTTTCCCTTTAGATTGCTGTCTGCTCGTAATGTTTTGTGTCAGAGTGACTTGAGCCAAGCGATGTGGTTGAGTGTTGGATTCCCTCCAAGAAGTGTCCCTTTATTGATTTGAGTCTTTTATTGCACCATCAGTAGCCATTAGGGTTTTCATATTTTTATTATACTTCTTATTAAATGTTTTCATGGAAAGATGCTGTTAACTAAAATTGCTCAGCAGTGTTTAAAGTTGAATCAAACTGATATTCTTTTGTCTTAAACTAGAGTCTACAATATTTATTTGTGTGGACTTGGATTCATTACTCTTTGCTTATTATTTGAATTATTTAAAGAGTGCTGTATGACCTAATTAAGTCTGATTACAGATCACTGTGGCTAATGTAATTATCCAAACATCTTCTTGGAGGATGTGGGAAACTGAGGATGCTTTTGAGGGAGGGGGGTTCTTTCTCTTTTTTAGTAAAATGACTAAAGAATTGATCACAAAAATGTTAAAAAGGTTGGAAGTTCATACAGACAGGAAGCTTAGAGAAGACTGCTTGATGTAGAAGATTAAAGAAAATGTGGTAGATGACTAAAAGAGAACTTGCAAGAGATTGCCAAGTTTTGTTTTCAGCCTTAACTGACTTTGAATCACTTGATAACGCCAAAGCCTTTTTTCATCATTTAATTACTTAATAAAGTGTTTACTCATATCCTTTGCACATTATGCTTCTAAGTAAACTGCTTCTTTCATCAATTGGCATCTGTTTTGCTTCTTTCATCATACACAGATTTCTCTTAGTTACCTTTTGTTCTAAGTCTTTGAACCTACGCACCTGAGACATTTGCTTTTGGAAAAAAAATAATAAAGCAGCGGCATCTCCACCTCAACATGTTTAAAAGTAACTGTAGTATTTCAGAATTCACCACATTGCAAACTGAAATCTTTTTTGTGACAGGAGAAAAGAAAGTGTTGCTTGGATCTCGCTATCAACAGGTACTTTTTGGAGTGATCAGGCTCATTATAAAAAAGAATGTTGAAGGTGAACTGATTGAATATGTATGATACGGTTTATTCAAGAAATGTATTAAAAGCATTAATATAGTATTTGTGACTACTACTGAATACTTCACAAAGGCTTTGACCAGTTTGGTTCATGTCAATCTTTTGATACTTTTTGTGTGTGTGTTTTTAAAGTTGAAAATGTATTCATGATAAATGTTTTTTTTATTATACAAATATAAATCACCTACAAGGATAAAGGTAAGAAGAAACTCAGGGTCATGTTTCACCTGTTATTATGTTACATGGTCAAAAATCACTGAGGCAGTTTCAGAATCGTTGCAGGGAGACCATCATCTCTGGTATTTAAGCATGAAGGACAGAAAGGTCAGATGACAAGCTGTGAATGGGACTTATGTCTTTGTAAAGTTAGTAGTGGAAAAGTTGGGATTACATTCTTCTGTGTAAAGAGGTCATGTGAACAATACAGTACCTGAGCCAGAATAAAAGTTACAATGTCAGGAGAGATCAAGCCCCTCCCTGTCAAGGCCTCTGGCCCAGAATACCACAGAGCTGGCCTGTCACAGGGTTACACAGCGTAGGCAGGAGGTGCTTTCGAATGCATACCCTGGGACCAGCACAGGTCAACACTTTGAGCTTCCAGCTCTTCACTTTTATTGGGGATCCAAAGAACCTTGAAGTGCTAAAATCGAACACAAGCGTTTGCTTGAATGTCCTCGGGCAGGGGAGGCATCGGAATGACATATAGAGTCTGACGGCAGCCTTAAACTGTCTGTTGGCATGGGACATCCTGCAGAGCGCAAGAACCCACCTGGGGCTACAGTAAAGAGTTTGACATGTTGCTGCCCCTGCTGTAATATTGATGCCCACTGCAATGTGTGAAAAGCCTTTGTGAACTGTCCATTGTGGTGAATATAATCGCGAATGACCTTCACATTTTTGAGAGCCCTAAGTGAGATATTGCTTGAGGGCCCTTGGCTGCCATTCTTCATCTTAGAAAGGTCTACTTTATCACCAGTACTACATCTTTTATTGTATTGTATAGTAAATACATTTATGTGGACCCCAGGTACTGTAGCTATTGTGTTTACAGTACCTAATTCTAATCTAAACTAACCATAAAGCCTGGCATCAGCTCAAACAGGGAGTAGTTTAATGGCATTTTGGAGTTGGCTCTGTGTATGTTTATGGGAAGTCACTGCTCCCAAAGGCTTGGAGCTATATAAAACTGTACAGTGAATTAAGAAATTACTTTATATTTAAAAAATATTCAATAAAACTTGGATGAAAACAACTTCAGTTTTATTTTTAATTAGATATTTTAACAGGCTTCAAATGGCAGTGCCATTTGTTTTAGCAAATGCCCAATATTAACATAATGTGTACGTTTAAGTAACAAAGACAAACTGTTATTTCAACCTAAACCACAATGTTTTCCCAACCGTAAAGTTAGAGCAGGCAATGTTGGAGAAATTAACGAGACAGCTAGATTTTCCCTTCAGACTTCAAGTCCCCATAAAAAAAACATATACATACATAATGAATGCAGGCAGAGTGTGCACAAGTAGGTAGGCAGGTAGGTAAACCGGCAGATAGGACAGCCACAGTTACCCATTTTGTGGTTTCTAACACATTTGATGTAAAGAGAATTTAAACAAATATATAGCAAAAAACATGCTTCTAAAATAGAAATGCATTTATCAAAGTAGTTAGTCTAACCATGATCTTTAGCTCACTGTTGTTATGCTTTTGGAAGAAAGTGGCAAATGATGTCATCCTGCAGAAAGGGCTGGCAGACCACAAAACAGTGTCTCAGTGTCATTTTTGAGGGCAATTTATTTATCTAAGAAGAAAGGTTACTAGGAACAAAATGTTCCAGATAATGATTCAGTTATCTCACCTTTTACTTTTGGACCTGAAGCAGAGTTCGTTCCAATCTTATTTTTTTGGTATATTTTTGTAAGATTTACAGGACTGAAATTGGAATATGGAAATGCAATATAATATGCATAACTATGTTTTCATTAGTGTATAATGAAACTAAGAACTGTTGTTTTTTTTAAATCAACATGCTTCTTCCACAAGGTCGTGTTGGGAAAACCCTTCAAAATATGCAAAATATTCTTGTCTCGCAATGTTTCTGCTTTTGTATGAGGAGAAAACCAAGAATACATTTGTTCACATACCCCAAAGACTAGGGTTTGCATCCTGAGTGATACAAACATTGGCTTTTTATTTGATTTTTTTTCCTTTTTCCAGTTACAGTTTGGTAAGGTTGAGAAAAAGATCATGGTTTGGGTTAAAATAATAAGTAAACATTGAGTTTTGATTTCACATGGGTCATGAACAGCAGCTTTTTAGGCGAAAGCCCTGAAGGCAAACTCTCCTACGTGCAGAAACAACAAGAACAAATCTCTAAAGAATTTAGCAAATGGAGGGTTACCGTCAAGACTCAACCCTGTACAGAATGAACAGATTCTAGAGTGGGTCTTTTGTGTTTTTCCTCATAATCACTGTAGTTTCTCCTTCACAATAGGAAAGGTAATTACACCACTAGATGATACTAAATCACACTGCTCCTTCAAATTAACATTTCACATGTCACTCAAGACTAACAACTACTCATTATACAATTACATACAATTACTCATAACCCTGGTAAAAGATGTATGTACATCTTATTTATTATTACTGACATAAAATTCACAACTTCCTTCAATCCTTCAGGAAAAAAAACAATCAGAGCCTTTTCCTAAATAATTATTAACAAGAGGCAACTCATACTATCAATATGATCTTTCAAGTATTATAACATAAATATAACATACTGTATTCTGATCATTTAGGTAAATGATAGTGTTATCAAAGCATCTAAACAGTTAGCATCACCACAGACTCTTCAAGGGGTCAATGGGCCCCATTACAACTGTCTGACAGGGGTACTGGTTTCAACAAACAATCATCTACACGTCCTTTGTAGTGAGTTACTGTATGCAGCTGTGTATGTGGGACAGTGGCTAAAAGAAGGGACAACCTTACACATAAAACAGATGTCCTCAAAGCTCTCTCCATCATGTAAAGAGGACTTCTAAAAAGAGCTGACTCCCACAGTCAGCTCAGGCACTTAACTGCCGAGGTCACACCTTCATATCAGACCAAAGATGTCTGACAGAAGGTGCCAAAAGTAAAATGGATTGTGAGACCCAGCTTTGACTCAGCTTTGTCTATAATCACCATGAGTACCTTGAAGCCATGGGCCATCATCGCAAGGGAAACGCAAACTTTTAGATGACAAGGATGGATTTGATATGTAAGGGAAAGTACTGAATGTTAAATTTGAAGACCTGTCCCATCTATCAACTCAAGATAGGCATATGCGCTTTAACGATAGCACGTCTTCCTCCTTTATGAAATGCACCTCCATTTTTTGATGTGTGTGAGATATATCTGGAGGTGACTCTTTGGTGCAGAGGAATGTAGAGGGGGAGCTTCTTCTTTTCTTTTTTTTTTTTTTTGTTTCTCAAGAAAATTGGGCAGCAGTTAGGAAACTGGATCCCTTTGATATAAACCCAAGATAGACAGCTCTGAAGTAAAGTAAGCTGAAAAGTATGGCAACTCTCACAAGCAGCCGGAGAGTGCCAGAGAAAGAGAGGAGTTTGTTGAGGTCATTGTTAAACCCAGTAGTATAGGCTTCACAACAATAGATTTAGTGGAGGAAATCACTTCACAGGTCTAACACTTACAAAACCCGAGCACACAGGGGAGAACTCCTGGTGTGCTTTTAAGTGCTAAAGATTTTATACAGCCCCATTTTCTGGACAGATGCTGTTATACAGTCTTGCACAAATTGTACCTATTGTTATGCCTGCGCAGTACAGTTAGAACAATTATTCAAAACACCATCAGCTGTCCTGTCAGCCCCCATCACAGCAAACATGACTTATTACGGATAGAACGTGGTGGATTCATGGAGAAAAAAAAACTACAGCATGTTATGTGTTTGAAGGGTGAAGTCTTAATCTACAGAGCCACGTTGTTGCAGAGTGAGCAGCCTGTTTGTTGGCAGCGACCTGGTGTCAGTCAGTGTGAATTCTGCTGACTTTATTCTCCTAGTGGGCATCAGAGGAGGCAGGAGAGCAAGAAGACCTCAGAACCATGTACGAGCAGCCAGCCATACAAAATGGAAAAAGCATCCTGCAGGACCTTGAGGGAAAGCCCTGATAAGAATTTTGTCTTATCATAAATCCTACAACTGAATTATTCATATGTGGCAATTATATTCTATCTCTTATTTGATTCACAGTCGAATGTGGGCGTGAAAACAGTTCTTTGAAGTTGGGAAATGTTGGCCGTTGGCTCGGGAAACAAGTTAACAAAAACATTTTTTTGTATTAGCAGTGGATGCTAGCGTAGCCTGCTTTGATTATAACTGGCTCACTCATTGTTTCATAATCATTCGGGACAGAAGTGTGTTTTTTTTTTTCTGAAACAGGCAGATAATACGCAGTGACAGGCAGTTAGAGGGATGTGATTTATCATTTGTTTTACAATTAGAATCTATTGCTATGCAAACATTATTGGTCTATGTGATTAGATTTAAAAAGCACTCTCAGGTAAACAATCATAACACAGGTATCAGTGTATGAAATCACATTTATTGTTTGTATTGAGATTAAATTAGGGATGCTGGTTGTGTTTTGTTTATTAAACAGATACCTGTCATTTCTTATTTCGCAATATATAGCTATAGTTACAGTTATATAGCAGTAATAAAATATCAAGTACTGCAATACCTGCAGTACCAATTCAAATGAACCACATAACGCTCTCTTATATTTTGATCATCAGTCGACTTTCATGATTACTTGATCATTATCTGAACAAAGCAGAAAACCTGACCCACTGAAGGTCAAGGTAACAACCTCCACCTGAACTTTAGCAAGACTAAGGATAGTGGAGAAGATGCAGAGGAGGAACTACACCCCCTTTAATATCAATGGCTCTTTGATGGAGGGAGTGGACAGCTTCAGGTACCTTGGTGTTCACATCTCAGAAGGCCTGACAGAAATAAGTCATTAAGGATCCAAAACACATGGATAACAGCATGCTACAGTCAGGAAGAAGGTTCTAGATACACTAGTACTCAAAGTCTCAGGAAAAGCTTCTACCCTCAGGCCCCTAGGTTTCTAAAAGACTCACTTATTCCTTATTTTTGTTTAGTTCCAATAAGAATGCATTGCATTGAATTGTATTCAGCTATGCTTATCATTTAAGGTACAGTAACTGCTAAACACACCAGGCTGAGCTGGCTCATGGCTCTGATAGATGAAACAGTTCTTTCGCACCTCAAAGGTCTCCTTTATGAGCTTGGAGGCATTTAAGATCAAAGCAGGTTTCATAAAAAAAGAATTTTAGGTTAATTTCAACATAAACCACGTTAGATATTAGAATCACTTTATTGCTCAGTAAAAAAATTGCCTTTCATTATAAAAGTGCAGCGAATTCAATTGACCAAGGTTCTTATGACTCTCTAATGTGTGATGTGAGAAATAAATTTCACTTAGCCAAACCCATCTGCTCTCTTGACTCCTCACCTTGGACTCTATCTAGAAAAATAAGATGTAAGTGGTTAGGTTAGTACTGGGTAAACTGAAATTAACTGAACTTGAAAAAGTATACCCAAAGTACAAGGTTATAACATAGGCCATTATAGAATGAGCCTTTATAGTCTGAGCCAGCATCTGTCCTCGTGACAGTCAGGATATGAGTGTGTGCTGAGCCTACGTTTGCACTCCTTAATATGCAGCTCCAGCGCATTGAATTCTTGTGAGTGAGAAAACAAATGGAAACCCAAAGCACCTTCCTCATGGGACAAGCAGAGATTCGCAGTACAAATGCGAGATAACATCGCATCTAAACAGCTGCATGCCAAATACATCAAATCCGTGTTACTGTAAAGATCACATGTGCAGATTTAGCTGCGCTGAAGCTTTGGAAACAAAGCAGATTTAGTTTGCTTGTTTGTGGTGGTAGTTTATATCTACAGCCTGAAGAAAGCGGCTCAGGCTCTTTCTCTCTCTCTCTGCAGGGGGTCCTCACAACAGTCCAATATGGCATCATGGTTTGGAATGAGAAAAAAAAATGCAGTGATTTCACATCGATTACTGTGTTGTGTAGGGGGAGTTATCCAATTGCTGAAAACTCCCCAAACAACCTCCTCAAATCACGCTTAATGACAGTCTATTTGTACCGACCGTGCTGTGTATGAAGTTTTTCCCACTGCTTTTGAAATTTGTGCGCGTCTGACAACAAATGTCCACCAGAGAAAAAAAGCAGCCACGTGGCAAATTACACACTCTGTCATACATGCTAAAGAGGAAAAGATGAGTCTGAGATGAGCACATGGACATGGATGAAATTGCTTTGGTAAGCCTGTTAAACATGTCTGTGTTCAGCAAGCCAATGCATTGCATGGTCTGCTTATCTACTACCACGATGTTTTGCTTAGCTGATAAATTTAGCATCTGAACCAACTTTTTGTAACATGTGCAAATGAGTTAGGCCTATATGTCCACTACAAACCCCACACATTGTGCACACGGCTCACGTACACACACCGACGGAGGGGAGGGAGAACCAGAAGGATAGCAAACACAGCACAACAGGTGGTGTAAAAATATAGCAGCTACAGTGGACAATGAGATCAATATACAACCAGGGTGGGTCCAGGCAAAATGGACACACAGAAAACTCCAAAAACACTGCACATTGTCCTGAGTTGTTGTAAAACAGCATGTTACACAACAGCTTAAAAGTCAGAACAGATGAAATATGCTTCTTACAGTACCAAACAGTGGCCAAGTGCACACAAAACACGATGAAGTTGGCACATTGACCTTATCACTAAAAATATATTCATACTAACCATGAAGGTTAGTATGAATATAGTTTTGAGTGTTCCTAAAAAGTTGTTATCCAACACAGCCAGCACTTCATCTGTCTGAGGATGTTTTAAAACAAATCTACCCATTATGCAAATTCCCAATATGACTAACTAATTTGGCTAATTTTAGACTGCAAAAAAAAACAAGATTAGACAGATTAAACTACTGATATGGAGAACCCCTAAGCAGGTGTGTAGTTCACTTTTGCGTTTGATTGATTCTGTTTGTGGTAACTTGATTAGAGGAGTACTTCAGAAATTTAGTACTGCACTTCTTTTCAGTTGGGGGAATCACAAGAGGCTGGTTAAAACAAACGTGCAGAATCTGGGCTGAGGCTGAGAGAATCAGATATAGATATAAAAAATGTTTTTTTATTTTGAGTCTAGCTCCAAAACCACTGGATCCTGCATTGGTGACATTACCAGGGTTATTTTCTCAGACTTTATACAGCCTACATAGTACTATCTTAACAATAATAATACAAAACTTTTAATAAGTAGACCAGTATTTATGTGTAAAATCAGGTGCCATTTTTAAGGACAAATTTAAATAAGAATACACAAGTGAGCACAATAAAAATTTAAATAGTACTGGACTTGACTGTAACAACAAGAGGCTGTGTGACATCAAATTGCAAAACACAAACTAATGGCTACATTGTGATTGGAGCCTTGAGGGGTTGGAGCCTATTGTTAGTTTCCAAGTTTGCTTGATTGCCAATCCAGCCTTGGCTATAGAGATGTGAATCTGTTTTGTTATCACCATATTTTAATCATGATTCCTGCCTCTGATTCATGTATGCACATGCTTAACAGGTAAATAAAACATGAACATCTGGAGAACCTCTGGAAAAACAAATGCACATTCATAACAGGTCCTTTTGAAACCTCACTGTGAGAACAAGCTGTGAGAAGCACATTTGATATTTTGTAATGATTACTTGTCAAACCTCTAACACTTAAGACTAAAGTTCCAGCTCAAATAAATGTAAATGCAGATTCAGTGTCAGACATTTGGCCTCAACTCTGCACACTGTTAAATCTGTCAGCAGCTGTTCTTTAGGTGTTAGAAAGGTGTTAAGGTTGATGCTTTCTTTTCAATAATAGATGATGGGGAGGCTCTTGCTAGATGGAGTGCTGGGCAGTGGGATGGGCAGATGGGTGTGTGCAGCATGAGAATCAATAGGTGATGTTGCATTTGTCAGATCTTGTGGACAGGACATGCTGTGTGTTAGATATCATCCACACACCTCCACAAGGGTCTCGAATACAACACTTTTTTTTGCTGTATTATCTTTGATTGGGTTTGTGTGTGTGTGTGTGTGTGTGTGTGTGTGTGTGTGTGTGTGAGTGTGAGAGTGTTTTTCCGAAAAGTTTCATAAACTCAAGGTTTCCAAATAAATTTTTTCATGGTGAAATTCTTCAGTTGTATATGTGCCCATTTGTAATGTTTTACCAGCTGATATACAGTGTGGAATAAATAGGTTGTATAGATAAAATGCATAAGATGATAAGATGTATGGCTCCCACAGGTATCACACTGCACTGTCTGTAAAATAGAGTTACTTAGAATCCTGTAATCTGATCTGTTGTTTTGGGTTGGAACAAAAGACCAGTTTCTATCTAAAGTTCCTCTGACATCTTAATTACACAACCTATTGACATAAGTGACACAGCTAACAGCTCCAAATACAAGTGAAGCATGCAGTGACAAACCATTGGCTTTGATGGATGTTTTCCCCATCCACTCATTGGTTTCCTGTATTTTTTTAAGGGATGGCTCAAAGGATGACACTTTCAGTCAGCAAAATGTTCCAGCACTCAAATCGACTTGAAATTTTCCATACACTTTCAGGGTCCCTAAAGGATAAATCCTACTGACTTTGGCAATCCCCTGACTTTAACTTTAGTGCCATCACAAGATTAACACTGTTTTAACTATTGGATGTGTTTCCATGATATTTGTTACAGATATTCATGTTTCCCATATTCATTTTAATTACTTTTTGTTACAGATATTCATGTTTCCCATATTCATTTTAATTACTTTAATGTTTTCATCCAGCACCATCAGGTCAAAATTTCAGTTTGTCAAATGCTTTGGTTTATGATTAAATACCAAAACTAATGACATTGTCATCAGCGTACTTTGTGTTTAATGCTAAATAGCAAATGTTAGCACAGAGCTGCCAACTTTTCAAAAAACCTTGGAGTGAGATTCTGTAAGGGATGAAAATTTTGTACCACGCACCCCGCGCACAGACACGTATGCATTTTACCCATGTTGTGCCCTGCATTCTAGTGCTTTGCGGGGCTAAAAGACATTGATTGGGGCGGCCTACAGGAGATGGACAATATTAGTTACTAGTTATTAGTTAGTCTGTGAAGCAAAGACAGCTGAAGGAAATTTTGGATTAAGGAGATGTGATGTCCTTTTGGGGTGGGTATGCTAAAAATGTGTAATACTTTATTCTGATTTTATGTTCATCTGATCATGACTTGTAGGGCCTTCTAAACTTGAGCTAAATATTCATCAACCAGAAAACCACTGTTGTGCCTATGAGTGTACTGTATGTACCACAATATCGCCTTATTAAATTACAGACTTTTTTGTAAAGATTTGACCATGGTATTCATTGACAATCAGTGGTATTCAACCAATTCTTCACTCAAACTTAATCCATTTAATTATTTAATTAATAAATGTATTCGTAAGAGCACTCAGATTTATGTTTAACAAAAACATGACACAAGATTAGCTAGGGAGAAATGCTTCACTATTGAAAGCCCACAAACAAAACAAATACTGAGCTTACACATCAGCCTTTGAAGCAAAACATCATAAATCAATGGATCATAAGAACATGAAAATAACAATGACAGGCTAGGATTTGTGGGCAATGTTGTACTTTCCTGTGGCCTTCTTGGAGGCCTTGATGACCTTAGTGGGGGGCTCCCATCTGAAACAGGGTTCCAGGTTGGCCATCTTTGTAACCATTATCGAGGACAGGGTGCTATCTAATGCCAGGCTATTTCTGGTTTGGGTCTTGTTAAGACCGACGGCTGAAAACACCCTCTCCGCATTAGCATTGGAATGGGGCAACACCAGGACCAGCTTGGCGACGGCAGCAAGCCTCTTAAATTCTTTGGCTCCTGTCACCTATGGAAAATAAAGAAAGAACAAAATGGAGAAACATACTATATTTTTATTGAGTAATACTATACAGTAGCAAAGTATAGCAAACTCCTGCCAAAAAGTAAGACAAATAAGATGTGTACTTTATTTTTACGTGCCGCAATTTCAGCCCAGAAGCTTTCAATTTCCGTGTCATCCTGAACTGAAGTCATTGGCATTGTCTGGTAATTTGGGAACTACTCTTCCAGGTGGTCAGGCTCCTCTGGCCCATGGAATGGGAGGAAATGGGGAAACCTATTTTAGAAAGAGTTACAGGTTGTTGCACTTTAGGTACATTTTCATCAACCAGCAAAAGTTTATTTTAGAGGAAGTCACATAAAAACAACTCATGTGCAGTATAGGAGTGAACATATTTCATCATAAAATATATTTTAGTTTGGACGATACTGACAATAATTGAAGATGATACTGACAGTAACTGAAGAAAGAACTAACCTTTCGACAAAGTAGAGGACATCTTCAATGCCACTTTCAGCCCTCTGCCGCACATGGTATTGGTATTTCACCTCTCTGTTGCTCTCTCTCCATCTGTCTATGCCCTGTGTGTTGTTCCTCTGTCTGTTGTCTGTGGTCTGGCTGTTCTGGCTGCTTCTTTAAATAACATAATTAATTTCTCTGTTGTCCTTGGCCTGGCAAAGGTCTTTTACGAGACATCTTTGCAACCTTAAATAAAAAAAAAGTCAAATGGTTATGTTGGTTTACTTTCAGCTGCAAAAAACACATGTCTGTGTGTTATTTCTTGTCTTTATGTTAAATTCTTTGGAGTGCATCTTACCAGTTCGAAGTGCTATCAAACCATAACGAATTACACAAATTGTCCACGCACACAGAAATCTCTCTAAACAGCAAATCTTCGAAATGTGCTAGTAGACATTAGCATTTAACTCAAAGTACAGCTACACCCTAGCAAATCTTAGGGTGACAATATATTCAGCCCTGGACCCTCAAGTGTACTGCACGTTCATGGATGCACTTGTGCACACATTGTAGGCATTTTCATCAGGGTGGGGGTACAGCTATTTCAGCACTTAGTTCAAGTTTAGCACCTTTAAATACCATGGGTAATATGAACTTAGTATTTCCATTGCCATTCCCTTGACAAAGGAGTAAGGGTCCTGGAGGTCATTAAAAAAGACTGACTTTCTCTTAGACACACTGACAAGTTTCACAAATGAGGCGTGTCTATGAATCATAGGGTAGCAACAGCCTTGTCAATGACAAATCAGTGTTAAATTCAGATGCATGATACATTGTTTTCATATTGGGTTAGGTAATAGTGTGTGGACAGAATATGATTAACATCTATGTAAGGGCTGAAAACAAGTACAATATTATTATATTACTATTATTTTAATTTTGGTGAAAACCAGACCAGTAAATGCAAAAAAATGCCAGCCTCTCCACTCCCTTTGACATAATCCCCCTAACATTTGCACATAATGATGTGACAGCTTACATGGGTCCAGAGAATATTTTAATCCTTTTTTTTATTGCCCCGCTTTGCTAGACTAAGGATAGGCAAAGAAAGTCAACTTTAAGTTAGTTTAGTAATTAAGCTGGCGGCTGTAATTAACTTCATATTGATTAAGTGGATCATTTAGTGTGTTAATAGGCATAAGAATCACACATTTGTCAACAAATTGTTCAGCATCTCTGGCATTTGCTTGCATGATGTGTCAGTGTGGATAATAGCTAAATGAACCAGACTAAATCCTGCCTCTTGGTTGATTGTCTGTGCAGATTCTTTGTTGTATTATGACATCTGACTCATCTTTTATATTGTTTGATGAAGTGTATCTGTCAAGCCATTAAGAATCTCCTTTTAAGTAGCTAAACAACCATTAACCATTTCTAATCCTCAAACTATGGCCAAATAAACTCCCCATCTTCCCATCCGTTTTTGGACTGCAGTGTGAAAGTTAATGAGCATAAAACCATAGATGCAATTCAATGATATGTTTATAGTGATATGGAGCTATTAAGATTGGTGTGAGAGGGTAAATGAGGTGATGGAATCTGAGCTACTTTGTAACTTTGCATCGGGCTGAAGGAGCTGAGTCATTGAGGTGACAGTGTGTGGACAAGATAATGAAAACTTCAATAATAACTAAGAGAGGAAGAGAAGGACAATAAATCTGTAATCTGTGCCCCAAGATGCGATAACCCATTACCCACAAAAAGATAACATCTGGTCCCCACATTCCTCCCTGGCACGAGATAACAGACCATTTTACATTTCAGTTTCTTGTGCTTTTCTAATCCCTTGGCCCAGGCAGTGAGAGCCATCCTAGTAATCATCCACACAGCCACATAAAAACAAACTCTTAATCTTCTCGAACCCCAAACTTCAGAAAATTAACAAGGCTCATTTTGTGTATGCGTGCACAGCTGTTTCCCATACAGGCCTGGAATGACCTGAATTTGCCGCTGAGCCAAGAGTGTGTTCCAAATTGGCTTTCAGTATTCACATTTGTATTTTTCCATATAATGCAAGCCATTAGACATAATGACTTAATGTCATATGCAATTACTGCAACCATCTTGCAGCTAATCTTTAAATGGAAATTCCACAACAACATTGTGGCCCTTCTACTTGTTTGATGAGGTCAGAGAAATTGTCTCACCTGTGTGTCATGAAATGAATCTATTCTCTATCATTTCTCCTTCCAAAGTCAGACAGTGACAGCTCTAAGAAATAAGACGATAATTTGAAAAAGCCATTAAGTATTTTGTCAGACACTGAAATACCTTCAAAATATGTTCTTTTCTTTTTATAGATCACAACTTTTCATGTGCCTGTCTGCTGTATTTATACACTGCCATCAGCAAAAACGGCTGCTGGAGAAAAGCAGCATTGTCAGTAAACACAGAAAAATACTGCCAACAACAAAGGACGGCCTAAAAAAGAAAAGCATTCATGAAGGTTGAGTATTGAAAAAGTTTTGTTCCATATTGTGAGCTTTTTGGTTGTCAGAGCTAACCAAGTCTGCACAAAATAAATCAACAAAAGAGATTGTTATCCTTGATGGGGACAGAATGCAGCCTCCAGCTGCAGTAGAAACAACCTTGCAGCTTCATTGTGCCATGTGACGGATTGTGTGGGTGTCCCGATGTAGAAATACACAACCTTGCAATATTGTACTGATGAAGAGTTACGTCAGTTCAGCTTTGTGGAATTAATAGAATATAATTTAATAAATGCATTCTTTGGGTTTATGCTATATAACCTGCAGCTTCAGATATTCTGTTCACATATCTGGGTCATATATCCCGCTGAGAAGGTGCGTAAGTTGTGTTTTTTTAGAAGAAAGAATGCTTTGATTTCTCGTCTCCGTTCTCTACCTTTTGGGTTTATATAATAGTGTAACTACTGTATGTGTCACAATGTGGTGGATCTTTGGCCAGTTTACACCAGAGTTACACTAAAAGCATCTTCTATAGGCAACCATACTGCAGTATTGTAATATAATACTGTATTGTAATAACTCTTAACTGTATTATAATAGTCTTATTATAATACAACTTTAATGTACCTCTAATGTAATACTAATAAGTACATGGTGATACATGGTGTTATGTACCTGAATGTGCCAGATTAATCTTAAGGATGGCCTAGAGTCAGCTGGAATACTACCAACCGATAAATAAGAAGAAAATACCACTAGCCTGCTGCTTTTGACTGTTACTCCAAGATTTTGTAAACCGATTCGATACGAACTGATACAGTGTAAGAACAATACGATTTGATTTGATTCTACAGTTAATATTTATTGTAGATATTTTATAAAATAAAGAAGCCAATTCTATGAGTGACTATCCTACAGTACAGTACAATATTTTCTTTTCAAATATATAAAAGACCACATATCCCCAAGCATTGTTGCTTTATGGCACTGGCAAAAATATAATAAAAAAAAAAGAACAACAACAAAATCACGTCATGTCAATGTATTTATTTTTAGACATGAACCAAAAAAAGTCTTTTGTTGGAGAAAATCCGGTGGATTTTCAAAATTCCCCCGCGCGAACTGCCGATCGTAAAAACAGACAAAAGCAAAATTAATATTTAAACATGTAGAAGCATGTTTAGAAGAACATACACCAGGAAAATGGCCAAATCTAAATCTGGCGGACTAAACGCTCGCTTCTGAAATGCTCCTGGTGGGGTTTAAAGTCGCATGCAGGACGGACTAAATCTGGCACGCTCACACAATGCGCTGTGGAATCCCATTGGATTTTCCCAAAAGTGTGTGAAGCCGCCAACCGATTCCAAGTCTCGCGATACCAGATCCATGACTCTACAACCTATTCATCTAGGAATTCATGGCTAATTTATATCGATTGAGGAGCCTGCTACCGACGCAGCCGTATCACTCGTGTTAAACCGAATATCCGGTCACATCGATTTATCGTTCACAACCTTAGTTATTATATAAGAGTTAATTCATATATATAATAAACTGAGTAAAAGAATTGTTGTATTTTTGTTGTCTTAAAATGAGCCTTTTATATCTATAGTGAGAGCGGGTCCTCTTCCATGCTCATCTAACTCTCTCCAGGAAAGAAAAGCATATTTCCAACTATTTTTTCGAAGTAATTATTATTTCAAATTATATCGTGCTTGATTAGAGCATATATAAATTATTGGTAATTAAACCTTTAGGAAAAGAGAATGTCTCTCTTGAATGGTTCCCTCCAAGTACATCACTGAAGCAATATTGCTTTAATTATGATATTGCTAATTATTTGTGGAATATATATGTGATAACATACCATGCCATCAGCCTCCTGTCATCTCCCACTCGCTCCTCACACCTTCTGGTGTCACAAGGATGAACTAATTTAGTGCATAAATTGGTCCAAGAAATGTAAGCCCATGCTGATTTTAATGAGCCAATGCACTTGAAATAAAAAGAAATGCTAAAGTAGTTAGTTTTGTGAACTAAAATTAATTAAGTATGATCAGTTATTTCAGGCAGCCCAAGGGATATTTTTTTTATTGTTTTATTCAGATATTTTCTGGAGTTATGGCCACTAATCAGGACACAGCAACACATTTTTGAGGCATATCGTGCCTTGTCTTAGTTAAACATGTGCTGCTTTTGTTTTCTCAGGATTTAATGTCGAGGCTATAGAGGTCACACACCAAAGAACATCCTCACTTTGACAGCGTTTAGTTTTGACAGGGGTCAGGCAAAGAAGCTTCTGACATTTCACCAACAAGATAAAGTCAGTTCTGTTTTTTTTGTTTTTTTGTTTTTTTTTTGTTGTTGCTGCTTTGGCCCTCAGAGCAGTGTTTGCAAAGCGATCTTTTCCCAGTTCCTGTTCTGTTCTGTCGGTAAAATCAGATATGTCAGGTTCCTGTGCTGCTGTAATGTCCATATATAGGCAGAGCGGTGAGAGATGTCAAGTTATGGACAAAGATGAGGTCAGAGTATGGCCTGTTTATGTGCTGCGTGCTTCCTGTCACAGCTCGGTGCATGCTGAAGGGCAACTTAAAGCAAGGACGAGCAATATAATGATCAGTTGATCCGGCAACAGGATCGATTTTCTGTTGGCTCTCAGAAAACAGTGGCACTTGTACTTCATAACTGGCAGATGGGTATCTACAGGACAATGTGGGTGGTATTAGAAAAACAACAACATCCTGTCATACTTCATCACAGCTATGCTGTTTTCTTGAAGTGCCCATCCATCCTTTTACCACAGTGCAATAAGTATGGACAGATGTGCTGAAGGGCCTAAAGCAAGACACACTCATTCACACATCAAAGCAAATTACTTTGGAACTTCATGGTCCAGTCATGCAGGTTTCCTTTTTTTGGTTGTTTTACAGCATGATAGTGAGTCATAGATGTTGAATTGTTCTTATTAATTTTAGTTTGCATTATCATCACTGATGTAGGAGTTAAAGCAGCATTACCAATCCTTGTCATCTTCATCGCTAATGCCACAATCTTGCCTCACCAGCTTCCCACCTACGAACGCTTTGAAACATGACCAAAACAGGTATCAGAGGTAGAACTCTGCAGTGTTGGATGAGAATTCTAGCTCCACTCGAGTATCCAACTGTAGTATCTTCTGACTAAAGTCTGAAAACTTTTTGCAGATATTAAAAATTAAAAGCTTATTTCTCCAAAACCAGAAAATGTCAAATGATTTCAGGCCAGATGGAAATGTCAAATTGTGGTGCTGCCTACAAAGAAGACCTATTTCACAGGGCTAGCAGTAGCCTATGTCTGCATTGCTTTTTGAAAATTATATAATAAGTTATACTTTTTTGCTTTTTCTCCTCTCTGTATTTATTTTATTTTGACAAAAAGGACAGCTTTGAGTTCTGGATTTTTTCAGAAGTATCAAGGATGACATTGATAATCATTTAACACAAGAACAACAAATATTCTATTTGTCTGTGTAAGTGGTTGCTCAGTATAATGATGATTTGTCCTTACAGAAAATATTTCAACTCGACAAATGACAAAGGATCTTGGATTAGCCTTGGATGGGCATGTTAAACAGTTTGCAGTGAGAAAGGACTCACAGACAGCCCCCTCTGCATCAACATGGCTGTATTATTTGCATGTCTGACAGCGGGACAGGTATCCAATGGTACCACAGCTCAAAGATGGCATTTCAGGACAAAGACGTGTTTCTTCTTGGGGACTTGAGGGAATGCTGTGATAGGCAGATACCTTTTCGATTTCATGGCTAAAACTAGCTGAAGTTTGGGTTGTCTGATTGCAGTGGAGTTCAAAGGATTGGGGAAGAGCAATCAAAACATACCCCGGGGCTGCCATTTTGGATATCTGGGTTAATAGTGGAGAAAACATGTACCAGCAATCCAGCTACAACTCCAGAGCAAAAAAAATAATCAGCTAAGCTTAAAATGACTCATTAGGTAGGCTTTTTCTGTGAGAGACATTTCGCCAAGCAGAGAGTTTCCCCCTGCGTCTCTTTTTACTCTGGGAAATCTAAATGCAACGATTCCTTTCAACAAAGGTTCCCATCTGAGCGTATTAAGGAGAGGGGAGGAAAGAGAGCAAGCTGGCAGGTGCATTTCCTGCTTCTACTTAAATGGGAATTTTAATGGCACCACAACATTTCCCTAATGTTGGCTCTTGTCTAGAGGGGGCTTTTGTACTATCTAGCTTTGCAGTATGACCTGGTCATCCCTCACAGGAGATGCTGTAGGGCTTTTGTCATGCCTGTTTTTCTCTGTTCTCTGTGGCTTACATTCATGCAAATGGTTTTCATGGCTCCGTCTCTTTCGTCTTTTTAAACCGCATTGTCCAGATTGGGAACACAATGGGAGTCAGGGGAATCAGCTTATACATTCTTCAGAGATCAGCCGAGCTGCACCGGTACTGCTGAATAGATGATAATTATGAATGCGCTTTATTCAGAGTTCATGTACTGTGAGATCAAGATGAGATTCGAAACTGACGCATGATGTCTCTCCTGGTATTCATACTGTATGTTCTAGGATTTCATCAACTCATTCAACCCTTTTTCATTTCCCCTGGCTGTCTCTATTTTTTATCATTCCTTGCCACTCTCGACTAGCCTTCTTTCTATAACATACTGCCATTAGCACAGATCTGTAGAGGCTTGAGAAATGTCAGTGTCATTCATGTCATCTAAGTTCATGGAAATATCTATTCACAGATACATTCCTGTCATGCTTTCTTTGTAAGATAATAAAGGGCTTGTGTTATTTAGAGAATCTCTTCATAATCTTCAAATGAAGAAAGAAAAATATTCTTACATTTCATTCAAAAAATGTATACATACATAAACCAGTATGTGTGTTCAGTGACACAATTAAAGCAGTAATTGTTGTATGGGAGCAAAGCAACACCATGAGGATTCAAACCTAAGAAGCCCCTAAATACCATACTGTGAAATTAGAAGCACCAAAATTCAAGATGAAAAACTCAAAGTTGAGTATCCAGGCTACATCCCTGTCAGGTTGTGTTCTGTCAGTCCAGTGATCCAAGGAAGAGAAGTTCAAATGAGCGACTGGAAAAACTGAGACTTAAAAACTGAAAACCCTTGAATGCAGAGAGGAATTTAAACCACATAAAGTCTGACAGATGGTTTTCAAAGTGCTATGAGCTGTTGTTTAACCTGCCCTTCTTAGGCTAAACTACATTGACTGGTTAAGATTGGTCATTTATGAGTGAGTAGAGTGGAGAGGGTTGGACCTCGTAGAACAGGCTGTTTACATAGCAGACAGAGCACCACAGCAGAGTTCAATGGGCCTCAATTTCACCTCTCCTATAGAATATTGCTCTCTTTTATAATATTAGTATTTGATCAGTATCAAAACCCAAACCATGCAAAGAAATATGATAATACCTAGGATCAATCAAAATCCAGGAAATTGTGCATCGATTGTGCCGTAACGAGCATGGATATAAGGATATAATCCATGAGACATAATATCCTTAATTTGCTCGGCTTGCAAAACCTTAATTACATCAGCAGTTTATCTGCAGCCCTTAGTGTTTTGAAGAGTGATTATTAGTAAGAGGTGTACAGAGAGGTTATGAATGAGATAGAGATGTGCCTTGGATTGATCTGCTCTACTGTATCAGGGCATGTGGCAATCTTTCCAGCAGATTACAAATAGACAGCACCTTTAAATTGTGTCTGACTACTCAGCAGAGACCAATCACTCTGAGCCGTGACTGGAGCCGGCTGTAATATGTGTGCGAAATGAGAAACATAACAGTAACGCTGTGCACAGTTTCCCTGATGAATGAGACCCGCTTTAAACTCATGTTAAATGGGTTGGCTATGATAGACCAAAAAATTAACCCTTTTCTCGCATCAGCATCTCTCCAAGAACCCACATCAGTTCAGTGAAAGCTGACAGTGACTGAAACCTTAATGAAACTAACGGAAGGATGTGCATGATGATATGCTTTAGTTTCAAGCCAAAACCGCATAATACATAAAATGAAAATGTCTTCACGTGTCTCTTTTAATTTTTTCCAGTTAATGTCTTTATCATCAGTATGAAGTGAGTAGGAAGGCAGATGTTGACTCTGGCTCCAGAGGCACTAAGTCAGATAAACAATCTCAGTGCTGCAGGTATCATACAACTCCCACGCAGAGTATTCATACTCATCTGCAGCACAATGCTGCAAACTCCTTAGGGGTCAGCATATGGCTGCACATAATTTCTTTTGTGCCTCTGAAGTGGCCCTAAACACTTCTTATTAATGTGTCAATATGGTCCAGATTTTGCTGCATATAGAGGCAGACTGCATCATAACTATGAACATACCGACAATACTAATATGCTCTTGTTGCTAGAATAATAAGCACATTATCATATGTGATTCATTAGTGCAGTATTGCCAAATCACAGTAAAATATCCAGCTGAGACATAACCTATTTCCTATTTATGTTGTTTGCCCATTGTGTTGTGCCCATTCAGTTGTAAAAGCAGAAATATCTTGTGGGACACAGGGCCAGCCCCGGATATTTAGTGGCCCTGAACAAGATTTTGTTTGTGGGCCCCAAAAAAGTCAACATATCGCACACACCACTAATAACTGAACGAACACATGCACACAATAGAGATGGACAAATCATTCAACATCATACCTCTTGCTGTATTTGCTGTAATAAGTAATAAGTAAGTCCAAGTCAATGTGTGGCACTGACAAATATTGCAGAGAATTACTAAGCAAACACTTTTCTGGTGGTTTCACCGGGGTTCAGTGGTGGACTCGGACTGTCTGTAGGGCAATATATTTGAAAAGGAGGGCACCACCTGCATGCAGTGGGGTATCAGGATACAAAATGTTGTAATGCATTTGTGGCAAAACAATTTCAAGCCCTTTTCTAGCATGTAGGGCTACTGAGCCAAGGCCTCCTGAATTAGAGGGCAGCATGTTAATGCATTGCACCGTGTTTTCTCCACTTTAAGGGCATCATAGAAGGCATTTCATCACATTTTCTTGCACTTTGCGCCACCATAGAGGACACATTATCATGTTTTATCTACCATAGAGGCATCCAATAAGGTTCTTTTGGCCCCAGCCAGCCCCCTTGAGTAAACCTGCGCTGTTCAGTACACTCACTTTGTGTTCACGAACGTTACAAAGACCTGATGCCCTTGATGGTCTAAATTTAAAGAAGAACATGCGTGACTACAATCTTCAAGCCCTGTGCAGTGATTCAGAAACGTGCTGTTTTTAGCTTGTAATCAAAGGCTTGCTCATTAGAAATGTCTTGACTTTGATGGTATGGAGGTGGTGCGCAAAACAATGTCATAAGCCTTAAACAAAAACACCTAAAAATAAAGATCTGCATGGAAACCACATTAGCTTTCCGTCACTGTGGCATTATGGAAGATCTGTTGTTTTTGTGAGAAAGAATAAGATGCTGTCACCTAGTAGATGACATGACTAATTAGTATTGTTTGTAGTCAGTATGTTTACATCAGAGAGATGCATTACAGGGCTCACTATCCTGCCTTTGTCTGGCAGACAGACTCTCAGCTTGCTTTAATAAACGAGAAAATACCCTACAAACTTTCTGAACCGTCAGCCACCAGCAGCCTCGTCTGGGCTGCAGATCTTTCTTCACTTAATATTAGAAGGCGAGCAATTTCTTTGATTTTGGGGGAGGATGCCTGCCACTGAGCATGTGTTATGTGACAAATGGATGCTTGTGTATTGTATTCTTTTCTCTGGAATTCAATAAAGGTGAAAAGGCTGGCTTATAAAGTGTCAGACTGTTGCGGTGTGGAAACATCAATGGTGTCACGGTGTCACAATCTGCACCCACCCACTAACACTTACAGGAGGAGGAGGGGGTGGGGAGGTTTAATCAGAGGGGGGGGTAGAGCAAAGATGAGGAGGAGATGAGAAATGAGAGGATAGGAGAGAAAGAGAGAGAGAGAGAGAGAGAGAGGGGTTGATCTTACCAAAGATGCAGACAGTCTGCCATCTATTGGACGAGTCACAACATGCATGTTAGTATTTAATGTCCTACATTCTTTCAGTTGTAGTGTTATTTTTAAACACTAGGTGGCGATGCACTCCACAACTTCATTACTTAGTCACTTCAACTGTTGTGGTAATTTTGAGAGAGAAGCATGTCAGAATGACTCAAAGGACACACAGCTGTGATAAAATGAAAACTATCAGAGGAAGGCCATCATCCACTGCAGACTATATTTGAAAAAAGCTCTGGTCTCCATATCCAGGTACTTTGATATAATAAGAAAAGTCAGTGATTTCTTCCTTTAAGAACACTTTCACTCATACATAATAGATTATCTAACAACTCAGTTTGGTGTAACGCACAATGAGTTTTGAGCCTTGCCTCACCTAAACCATAAATTCACTGATGAATTCTATATGAACCTAATCTTGTTAAATGTATTGTCAGACAAAAAAAAGTAATAGTGAGCTCAGGAATGACAAATTTCAAAGCTGTATTATGGCTGCCATCATCATTACTAACAACTCCAGGGGATGTGGAAACTGTTTCCGTATGGAAGATTAAGTGCTATCAGGTGCACAGCCTAGCAATGATTAAAGATTGGGTTTTTTACACTCAGCATGTTTTGCAGTGGCAACAATACATCCCATGAGACTGTAACAAACAAAGTGCTGAGTTTAAAAAATAGTGTATTTCACCTTTGTGAGCTGTGGTGTATGCCAATAGTTTACTGCTCTGTTGAAGGTCTCAACAAACAGCTGAGAAAGTCTAAGAAGCACAGCTGAAGCTGCCAACAACGATGACTTGTTTTGTTCAAATGATGTATCGCTGTTAGGTCAGACTAGCTGATTGTGCAAACCGCAGTAAGATTTGACAAAATCAGGAACTTTTTTTCCCCCCAGTGAGTTTAAACAGGCTGTCACACACCTTACCCAACCCTCATGAGCAAGTCAAGTCAAGTCATCTTTATTTGAGTCCTTAGTCACAGTTTGAGTAATGGCTTTCACAACATGAGAAAACAAAGAAACAAGTACCATGGCATTAGTGATCACAGGACTAATGACAAATCATGAATAATGGGGACTTACCAAAGAAAGTCCTGCTGGCCACGATTGTGAAACCATTTTTCCATAAACAGTTATACATATATATGTTTTTATAACAATTGCAATCTAATGGTTTGTAATCACACATAAACAAGTGTTTATAGTGTATACCAATCAACCAATGACAAACCTTTCCCTAAAAAGGTCACTCTTCATCACAATGTCAAGTTCACTGAGGATCTACATTATGTTTTAGTTGTTTATATCTCAACATCAGAATTTGCAGCCACGTTCATTTAGAATAATACATGTGGTCACTATTTAAAAGTCTTTCCATGTTGAACTGCTATCCCTTTATTTATGTTAGAACTTTGTGTCAGGAAATAGGGCGTGTTTGACTTGATATAAAAAATGATCCTCACTAATTGTAAGCGTGTGTTCACCACCAGGTGTTCTTACAGATCAGACTTGGTATTTATGTGTAAGAAAATGTGATTTTTATGACTTTTATATCCATTCTGCTTCATTAAACTATTCACATAGCCAATGAACAGAACTGATGGGAAAGTGGACATAAACAAGTTTTTTTTAAACAAATAAAATAAACAAGTTTACAAAAGCTAACTACTACCGAGCTGATTATTTCCTGTAACATCACTGTGTATAACAGCTACTCCTAAATACTTTTCCCGTCATTAGTGTGTTACAGGAAAACATGTAAGACGAGTAGTTCTGAAGCTTGGTTGACATTAAAAATATGTCCCACCCCAGAAACAGGGACGTGCTGCCCCCTATCAGCAGTGACATGCCCCGCCCCGCCTATCAGCATCTCCAGTCAGTGTAGAGGAGCTGGGAGTCTGGAGGAGCAGGAGCAGGCAGCACAGAGTTCAGCGGCTCCCGCGTTCGTCCGACACTTAGCTAGAGCTGCTCCCCAGGCAGTGGAGGTGATGATGGCGGCGGCTGTAGAGAGAGGAGGCGTCCGGGCCGCTTTCCTGAACCCGAGCAGCGGTGGCGGTGGTGGACCAGCACCGACGAGCCTCCCAACCGGAGCCTTAGCCGGGGCTGTGGTCCTGGGCTCCGGCAGCATGCCTGTGCCCATGAACCTCTTCGCGACATGGGAGATAGACCGATCATCCCCAAGCTGCGTTCCGAGGTAACGTTAACAGTGTTGTGTTGGCGTAAATGACCACAAAGCCACAATGTTTACAAACCACCGTGTCGCTTTGAGGGACACCGGGCTAACGTCGGGCAAACAACGCCCTCGTTGACTGTAGCGTTGAGCTGCCACACATTTCCAAAACAGAGCTGGGGTTGCTCACTAGCGAGCTAACTAGCACGGCGGCTAAAGCTAACGCTAAAGCTACCTAGCGGATAGCACTGGTGGTCGAGTTCCTCTCATGTTTCGTGCTAAAAGCATTTTACAAAAAACAACAACAACAACATTTTTTTTCTGAATAAAGACACAGCTGTTTGAAATGACCAATGCCATATTGTGTACTTCTCACCAACGTGTTTGTTTTCAAAGTGTGTGATAGCGCCGTTAACAGTTAACGACCGTTAGAATAACTAAAGCTAGCGTTAACAAAAGTTGGGCTAACTTGTTTATCTGAGGCTTTCTGCTGCTCTTATTCTGCTTTGTGGCATTTAATTAGACATTTAATTAACCTTTGTCTATGTGGGCCTGTGCTTGAACGGATTTACGGAATGCATACCACCTAACAGCAACATAACTATATCTATAAATACAGTGACATGGATGCCGTCCGTCTCATCCCTTTCATCCTGTAGCAGCACGTACTGTGTCAGGAGCTGTCTTGGGCAAATGGACAGTTCAAGCAGCTGACTGGCACGCACGTCACGTTATTTTAGCGTTCATGTGTTGTGGGGCTGTTTCGTGTTTGTGTTTAGATAAAAACCTCCTTCTCGCTGTAGCTCTAGGCTAACTGGTCTCCCATAAAAGCAGCACAAACACAGCCCACTCCACGGTGTTGACACAGCAGCTGGTGCTAAGACAGAGTCAACTGTTTTGATTGTCACTTTGTGTGTGTGTGTGTGTGCAGATTTACTCTCAAGTCGTCCACATTGTCTTCATGTTTAGTCCATTTTTATTTAAGTAATGTTCGGTAATACTCTGCATTAGTATTCATCGTCAGTGTGAAGCAGGCGTTGCTGCCACCTGACCAGAAACCTCTCGGGAGCTGTGGGCACATTAATCAGCTTTGACCTAGATCTGTTCCACTCATTGGGAGAGAAGTGGGCTCGCAAGGGGAGGGTTTCCTCCACAGTCGATCGGTGTGTGTGTGTGTGTGTGTTTTTGCCTGCTGCCTCTCTATTAGTGCCTGCATGAGTGTGCAAGTGTCAGTGGAATCATAGCATGTGCAAAACACTGATAATTTACAGTGATGGTGATCCCTCAAAGTCTGTTTAGACTGTGGCAGCACAGCTGATTTGAAGCCAGCCAGAGTGAGAGTTTGACTAACGGCATCGCCCCCTCCTTATTCTGCAGCTCAATAAAAATAAAAAAGACCAGTCTTTTTTATTGTAATCCTATTTCTGAAAGTATGATTCCATTATTTTTATTGGAGCTCTTGGAAGACAATTACTTTTCATGACATTAGTCTCACATCTTCCACGACCGAAGCTATTAGATCATCGACGTTTGCCTGCGAAGAAGTGCCTACGTGTTCGGAGCTCTGATGCACCGCACAAGCAACTACATGTGTTGTTTGCTGGGCTCGAGACTGGAGCGAGCATGTCTTTGATAACTGTGTCCATTAAGTTTTAAGACTACAGGCGAGCAGAAAAAGGAAGGAGCCATGTCTGTGCATTTTGAGAACGTGCTGTACATGGTACATTGATTTCCCACCTCTCTGCCTCCACACTATGTGCTTGCTTGCTCGCTCGCTAGCGGATGACATACACTGCGCTGTATTAAAGATGGATAAGGATGAGTATGACAATGGATTATTTATGAGGCATAGAGTAAGGGTTTACCAGTCATTGTTCAGTATAAGACTGCTGGAGCTGCCCGAGACGGGCCTTTGCGGATGACTTTAATTGGTTAGATCTGATAATTATGAATCACACAGTTGTTATTTGGGATAAAGTCTTGTATGTTTTGTGACTCGCGGTTACATTTCTAACAGCATTTTACAGTCATTTGCTAAGCCTGTTTCTTCCTTATGTGTTTCGTGACCACTTATCCTAGACTGGTGTGAACGGGCTTGCATGGAGCCCGACCCAAGGCCTGTTTTGGGGATTCTGCCTTGGCATTCTTTCAGGGGTTGGGCCATTTTGTGTGCAGCTGTTCGCTCCTCCACTAGCCTTTAGCAAGTGTGGGTGTCCAGCTAAGTGGCACAATTTCACGTGAGGGCATGGGGCTGTTAGTAATTGACTGTTTGTTTGTTTGTTTGTTTTTAATTTTATTGTGGTGCTCTAAAACATTACACACAGCTGTTGTCCGTTAATAAGATGTCACATTTTTTTTCTTTTAAAGATCCTCCTGAACCCTGCAGCCCCACTGAAAGCTGCGCTTAGGGGGAAAATATTTTATTCACAATGGAAAATATGTTGTCAGCTCTTGTAGGCATGGGATTGTGGGTGCTTGCACTTTTGCTGTTGTCACACCTATGGCACAGAGCCACTGAAGGACCTCTTAAAAACTAGGACAGGCAGTATACTAACTTTTTTTCCCTTTGCCTCTCTTTTTTTAAGTACTTATTGACTATTACACAGGATCTGTTATTTGTACAAGGAGCCACATACACGCAACCATACATCAACTCATAATTTTATTGCTGATACAGTATTTGACCTGATTTTTTTATTTTTTTTTATTTAACTGATGAGTTTGTGGCAGCTTCATCCTTAACAGATCTGTTGGAACTGTCAAAGATGCATAGCTTGGATCCCAGCACATGGCCTGCCAGTATGCCTCCCTCCAGTGTTTCTATTACCATGTGGTATCTTTATATAAAGAGGTTGTTGTTGTTTTTTTCACTAACCGTCACACAATGTCTGTGAGCAGAGATGGTACCTCGACTTTTCCCTTTTTTACCTTCAACAATTGTTGATCAATGCTGGTGGTAATTTTACTTTAAGTAACCAAAAAAACAGCTCAGAAACAAAATGCACATGATGACCCCTGAAACGCTTGTCTTTATACTAAGTGATAATAGGATGCATGTCCATTTTATCCATGCTTCATGGCATGTTGATGAGCTGGATGGTTTCCAGTGCTATGGTGGCAGTTTTATAGGAGCAGTTTGTTTTTACTTTCAAATACAATACTGTGGAATACAATGGCAGCTTGGTTTCTAAATCCTCCTAGCTTCTGTGCTCATACACTTCGGTTCACTGGAATTGAATTTTTCACAGGTATTGTTTCCCTCTCATGACAGACGTGGGAATAAAATGCATAAAGGGTGTACATGTGATTACACAGCAAAATAAAAGTAGCTATTTTGTCAGCAAACCCAAACGGTGAGAGTTAATGACTTTGCATTATATGCTGGCAGTTAAGCGGCTTGCCTGTCCTTCAACTATGGCAAGGCAGGCATTTGCTGAGGGAGTGATGTGGTATCTGCAGGAATTACACTAATGCAGAGGTCAAGACGGTTGATAGATGCTTATCTACCAACAATAAAGGATGTGAGGCGGCATGGGAGAGTTGGCTTTTTACCAAGTTCAAAAATCAACGTTTACAGCTTGCGGTCAAAAGTTGTGACCTTTGCCCTCATCTCTAACATGATGGCAGCAACCAAGCAATTTGATCATGCTTGCTATAGAATATGATCACTGAAACAAGATCTAGGAACATTTTTGCATGACATTTTCAGTTCCTTTTTTTCTCTCAGGTGAGCAGAGCATCTTTCTCTCTGGCTGTTTGATTCATTTGAATCCCAAGATGACTTTACTCTCTGGCAAGTGGAAGAGCCGTATTTCGATAGTAATTGAGTGCTCCGATCAGATGCTTGTTTCTTCTGCCCCACTTCTGTATGGTGTATTGACCTGATGTGTGCTGTGTATGTCAGCAAATGAAGACAAAACAAACAGAGTCCTGGACTGGAGCAACATTATTATGTGTTCTTTGTTCTAGGTCAGTGGAGATGAAGCCCTCAGCCCTAACTCTTTACATATCCATTATGCAGTGATGCACACAGCTATTTATTTTATCCCGACGTTTGAATTGTTAGTGTGCAATCTGCAGTATAATTTCTGGCCTTAGTCTCGTCTCTGTATGTTCATTTCAAAGATAAACCGTCGAATCAGAATACAAATAAAGCAGGCCTGTCCGTCAGATAATATGAGCTTACTTTCCCCTCTCACCTCCTCGATAACCCCTCCATCTCAAGGCTTGGATATTGTTTCTCCTAGTGGGGGAGCTGCAGTAATCTGATTTCATAACAGGAAAAGAGGTGCTGGTAATCTGATGCTGCACACAGACACTGCCTGCTTAATCCTCTGCTTCCTTTTGCAATCATAAACATGCCCTCACCAGCCATCTCCAGTGCCCTTCAGGATTGTGACACAGCACTCCACGTCTGTCTGCATCGCGTTCACAATCTTCATTCGTCTGGCTGCACCGACAGACATCTGATGCACAGAAATGGAACTGATACTCAAAGTCAGAGTAAAACAGCTGCTCAGTCTCCAGGACCCTGTCACATTTTCATTGTCCTCTCTGGACTTACTTGATGAGAGTATGGAATGCTGAACTGCATACTCTATGTGCAAGAATCTAGTTACTGTTCCTTGGAAAACATATCTGCAAAGTTAAGTGACCTTATATTAATGCATAACAATAAAAGCATTTTATTGTAGAGAGATCAGACTGCAGCTGGAAGCAGTAAGTGAAAGTTATGATACTGGCCATGAAATTTGTTTGATGTAATTGCTTTTTAATGGTATTTTGTCCACCAACTTTGCAGCGACCTAAAACGTAAAACTTCTTTATAGGTCCTTCTTAAAATTCATTTTGGAAATATTACTCTGCGCCATGCTCCACCATGCTGTTCACACACTTTGCTAGCAGTAGACCAATCAGCACCTTCACTCCTCTCTTTTTCATGCTCACTCCCACTGCCTGAAATGTGTCAAAATTCTCTTGGTTTCCTTCCATGTCTTCCTGGAGGAGGAGGAATTTCCTTGGGAAACGTTTTACATTCCTGGCAACGAGAGAGCTGCTGGTGCAGCCAAAGCCAGGCCGCTCTGCTCTGTCCTCAGCCCCCCTTTTGTATTCTGTTGTCAACCAACAACCTGCCCTCTAAGAGGTGGGGTGGTGGGGGGTGGGGTGCAGGATTGAAGCTGTGGATTGCTAACAACATTGAAAGGTTTTGCTGAACTGGCCCAGAGCTTCACAGTAAACGGACATGTGCTGAATGCTCGTGTTGAATTCCACACAAAGGGAAGAAAGGTTTGTTTCCCCCTGCCTGGACCTCAGAATGTGAGAAAGGCCAGATACTTGTGTGGGTGGATACTGGGGTCTCTCTGCTAGTCAAGAGATCCAACTTCCTGATCCAACAAGTGACGCAAGGAAAGTGTCCTCTGACACAGGGAGGATCCTGTCAAAATAAGCACATTAGGGACAATGTCTCTCAACCCGTATTTTTCTCTTGTTCTTTCTCTACTTATTTCCCACCTCTCCCTTTCAGGCATTTCCTGAGCCGTATGTGCCAGCAGCAACTCAGAGATCATTATTTCAGACACAAAACACAGTGGCGTGGATGAATGAGAGCACATGACAGACCATTTAAAAACATAAAGCATGAAGCATTGTCACGATGACAGTGAGAGATCCTGCGCTCCAGGCTAGCACAGCCTACTGTAAACAAATTATATGTGGTGAGGTTTATCCCAGTGCGTTAAATATTTTTTTGCAATAACATATCATAATTATTGCCAGGGTTACTAGTAGACCATTTCTATAATCTCATTGCTGCCCTTGATTGATTAAATAATATCCTGAAAAGAGATTCAATACTTTTGCTGTTGCTGTCTAGTTGAAGATGTCACAGTCCTGAAAGTGTCAACTCTCAAATAGCACTGAGCTGGATGCCCTGTCCACTTGTCTAATCACAGATTAACAGTCCGAACTGTTTGCAGTTCTCTCTTTCTCTCTTTGTGCCTTTGCACAATTAACCCACGCCACATTTGTTGTCACTCTTCTTGCTGTTCGTGCAAAAACTCGTTTTTGAGGCTTAATGGGCAGAAAGGATCAGTTTCAGACTAAAAATAAATCTGATAGATTTATTCACTGGAAAAACACTTTCAGTAAATGACTTCACTTAACAATCTTGGGTATCAGAGGTAGTTCTTATGACGCACAGTCTAACCACGTCAGAAGTGTTTCTGCTTTGTGCAAAGGGCCGTACTTAAAGGTGGAATGAAAAGCTGTCCATCGTTGAGAGGGAGGACATACCATTTTGTTCCAACATGGGGATAACGGTGCACATATTCAGACTCTCCTGGAAGATGCCAAAAGAAAGTTCGAGTAGAACTTCAATCCCTGGCTCTTTTCTCACCTCTGCACATATGCTCACTAAAAGTTTCAGACATAGACCTCCTTTTACTGGCCCCTTAATGCTTATCGTGCCTCTAAAAGTTTTGACTTAATTACAGCTGTATTATTAATAGTGTTTATAATTTATCAGTTATCGCTGCTTTAACGATAATGTTAAAACCACTACCGCAGGGATGCAGAGAAAAGCAAGGTCTGCATATGGACACTAAGGAGAAACTAGAACGTGGACACATTCAGCACATTATTCATTTGGACATATTAAGCCAGGGGAATGGACTGGGAGGAGTAGACGAAAAGCCCTTTTGAGCTGCTATTGTTCATTTTTAAATAATAGTGCCAAAAAGGTGTAATTACATGATGCATCAGTTGTTTAATCAGCAGGATGGATATTATAGCAATAGACACACAATGCATCACTTGTTTATTAGATACCACTCCTTCTGAGAATATTTGCTGATGCTGACCATTGTACATTTATTGATTGCACAATTCCCAGTTCATAGCACTTCATTTTTCTTTCTGGAAGTGTTGTCTACATTGCAGAAAATAGTTTTGAGTCAGAGTACAGTCAGATATAATCTTGCTATATGCTGCTTGCCCAGGAAATATATTCTGATTTTGATACCCCGTACAGGATACAGTAGAAACACACACACTCTTTGTCCTTGTTCATTGTCAGATGAGTCTGAGGGTGTCGTAAAATCAACTCAAAAATGACGGCTAAAGAAACCGATCTGATCGTGGTGGTTGAGTTAAACGGCAAACTTAATCCTGTCTGATACTAAGAAATATGCACAGAAAAACTAAATCGATCTTTTAAAGGAAATGTCAGTGCTGTGCACATTTAACACAAAAGCAACACCTAGTTTTGCTCACTTTTACACTAACAGGTGATTAGGTATAGTCTTTGCTTAGATTTCCAACAAAGTGAGTTTTAATCTTTTCAGCTGGATTTTAGCCGAGATGTGATTCTGATGTAGAAAATGTCCCAGGGGCCGTGTATTTTCATCTTTTCAGCCCAGTCCAGCCCATTCATCAGTGCTAAGATGAAACATCTTCAGTGATTTTCTTTTTTTTCTTTTTTGGAAAAGGGTTACATAAGCTCTACAAGCTATTAATACTGGACTCTGACATAGTCTGCACATTTTGATTTATTCATGCTCTTTTGCAATTCCAGATATTTCCTAGTAAGTAGGGCTGCACAATAATAGCTAAAACGAGAATCACAACTGCTCAGTATCAAGCATAATTATCATTATATCATTATTTTTCATTCGACTCTGGCAGCAAAGTAACTTGTCATCTCAATAACGGTGTGTCTAGACTTTATAACTATCCGTGTCATTTTGAAACACAATTTTTTTCCCAACAATTGCTTCTTTCAAAGTGTTTGAATTTGCCTGGTCAGTAGGCTAGACGCAGAGATTGATTTAAACAAGTCTTTGCTCTTTGAGCTTTTGATCCTACTCGTAGACTCCAGGCAAAAGAGCGTTCCAGGCCTTCCACCTTAATAGGATTGTGGAGCTCAATCATAACCTTGTCAGCCACTGTGGCCCTCACAGGATTAACCTGTATCTGTTGGACTGGTTACTATAGACTCATTTGAAGTAACTGGACGCAGCAGGCATGCGTTTATCTAGAGGATGTACTGTAAAATAAACACTGATCTCATCATCATGCATCAGATTTTTGTCTGTTATGATCTACTGTAGCTGATCTGGTCAAGGTGTCTTACTTTGGCTCTGATTTTACCTGTAAACATGCCTTGTCTGGTCTGATCTTGTCTTGCATGGCTACTACAAACACAGGCCCGCTGACCTCATCAGTTTGTGTTCAGGGCTCAACAAAAGGGCTGTTTAGCACTGCAAAACCTGCAACAAAGGGCAACAGCCATGAACTGAGTCCCTGACAATCATTGTCAGATCACAGAGGCATGAGTGCAGTATAGGGTTCTATATTTTGTTTGTATCATAGAGGCTGAAGAGTTGAGAAGACAAAACAGTGCTATCATGTGTGCCTTATGCTTAGGACAGATTTGTTGGTTTGGTACTTGCAGAACAAGGAGAAGCTCTTTTTCACAGCTTGTGCTTCACTTGATGATAAAGTATAGGGACACAGGTTCACCCCATTCTTGCTTGTTTCCTGGTGTCATTGAAAAGCAAACTTTGCTCTTTTTTTGCCTTACCTCAAACAAGCCTTTTTTCTTTTGCCCTATATCTCCAAGTAGGAAACATAAAAAAAACTTGCTAGCACACCCTTTATTATCAGAGAAATAAAGATTCTACAAACCACCCACACAACAAGAGCATACTGGTCAAACCGCTGATTCACACTTGACAGATATAAATGTTATTTTCAAACGGGTTTGAGGCAGGGAAAGCACAAGCTTCAATCACCAACTGAAAAAAATAAAATCTAGCACTGAGCTCTAATGCACCACCCCTGTGTGGTATTACATAAAAAGTGCTCGTAATCCCGACAAGAGTCAGATTTTACCACAGCTCTGGGGAGCCTCATGACCACAGAGTTCACAAAGACCATATTACAGAGTATTATGACAGATATGAGTGCGGCTATTACGTCCTCTAGCATTCTCGGAAATAACCGGTTTATCTTCTTCCCAATCTGTTTTTCTTTTCACAACATGTCCCTCTGGGTTTGTTTCATACCTGAGTGATGACACCTGTCTTGCCTTCTCGAGGTGCCAGATTGCTTCATTGCAGCTTGTGTCTGGACCTGCTGGGCCAACAAAGCTAAAACCCATCTGAACGATGACTTAACACAAACTACGTGTTAAATAGGGGAATTTTTTTTTAAAATGCTTACGGGATGTTGTGTTGATTTCTGCCAGCCTTCAACCATTCTCACCAATAATTCATAAGGTTTACAGCCTTTGACAGGGCCCAACAATTCAAAGGTTCTGTATTGACTAATCTATACTTTTTTAAAACTATAATTAATCTTTAATATTAAATGTAATATTTAAATTGTTTTTGAATAGTTTGGTTTGAATCTTCATAGAGTGTGCTTGTTCTCAAGCTTCCTCCAACAATCCAAGGATAATGCAGGATTGATGCGCATGAGGTTTGACAAGGAAGTTGTGCATTTGGCCATAGCTTGGCTAAATTATGGCTTTTGGAACACAGTGAGCATACAGAAGGAAAGCCAAGGCCTTTTTTAGTGTGAGTAAAAACTTCTGATAAGAAATACCTTCCACCCTTATGCTACGGGACATGTTTCAAATATTTCATTAGACGCTTGATAGTTTCTACTACTAAAAATCTAGCAAATGTCAGAAACTGACATTAATTCAGTAAGCTGAGTGCAGGACTGAACTTTTTACAGCCACCAATTAACCTTATGCTGCCATCTCATTACAAAGTATTTTGTAATGTGTTGAGATGAACAGAAAAAAAGTCAAAATAGACACACGACTTGTCCCTCGAGCCCATGGCTGTGGCTTTACAGATCTCTTTGGCACACCACAAGCCATCTTATGAAAGCTACTCTCTGAACCAAAGGCTTGTTTGATTTCACTCTAATTTTGCTGCTTTCAGCCTTCGAATGCTGTTTCTTATTGTAACCATTAGGTTGTGTGTCAAACATAAATGGTCACAGAAATCAGTCTTTGCCAAATTAATAGCTTCCTCTTGTTCTCTTTGTGTACCCTGGCCACAGCCTCTTCCTCCTCTTTCACTGTGGCCATGAGACTATTTCATTCAGGGGAATTAAAGCCCAACCAGCATATGGCCATCTGGCACACATAACCAGATATTTGGGGGCTAAAATAGCTTTTGCATGCAAGCCTAAGTGCAGGCTAAGCTTCTATGGCACATCCAACTGTGTGAACTTGTTAAAACCGGTCAATCAGTCTTCTGGATTAATCTTTCTCACTGATGATGTAGGTTTTAAAATGAATTAAAATTGATTTAGCTGCCTCTAAATTGCCTACCATTACTCTCCTTACCACTCTGTTCCATCTTTAGTCACAATGTTTTGTAACGTCCATTGCTTTCCCATCGTATAAACTGTCAGACCAGAAATGTTTAAAAATGATTCATTTATTAAAGAACATTTCCGTGGGCGGTGTGGGTATGGATTTGAGAATGTAGCTTTGTTTTGTGCCTTTTCTCTTTGTTTGCAGTTTGATCGAACAGCTATGAATCAAATAAAGAAATGAAAAAGATAAAGAAAAAGTTTATTGCTGCATGAGAAAATGTCACTCGTTCTATAGGCTAGCCCTCACCATGAATAGATTCCCCCTGTTTTCTTGTGGAAGTATAAAATATTCAGAAGAACAAGCTTTTAGACTGGTGTTTCCTTTATTTGGATTATACAACTAGTCATGAACAAATAATAGTGCTAGGACAGAACAAAGTGCTCTGGCTTTCTGTAGCCAGAGCTTTCACTGTAGAGAAAGGGTTTTTCACTCAGTCCCCCACATGCATACCATACGCCGCTTCCTTAAGAAATTCATGCAGAGCATTATGTTCAAGCATTCTTTATTAAAGGAGAGTGACTGCATTCACATCTCAAGCAGAGAGCTCGAGAAAACAGCACATTGAAAGCACTGGAAGTCTATTTTTTTATTTTTTATTTTGTAGCTTGGAAGCCCCCCAGCACATACCAAACATACAGTCTCTTTTTCATTCAGCCCTCCGTTACATCACTCATCCTCCATCCTCCACTTCCCCCTGCTTTGTGCCTCTGACAATTGCTGTGCAGTGATCCGAGGGCATGGAACTGGCAAAACATCAACTAGAATGCTGACGGGGGAAAAGAATTACAAAAGTGTGTTTTTGTTTAGGCAGCAATATCGTTCAATTCAGAGGGTTCGTTGGCCTCTCTCTCTCTCTCAGCACTGTGCACGTTCATTTATGGTCTGAGGACCCATGTCTGTATTTGCACGATGTCCCTATAAATGTTGGGATGTTTTTAGAAATACGAAGATAGGAACTGTTTGAATGCTACTAATGCGTCAATCTTTCCAACGGAGACAAATGAGAACATGAGCAGTGATAAAACTCGACACCCACTTTCTGTAAGCAGCCATATCTCAACAAAGGGCTCATTTTAATTCTTGGATCTATTGCCATGGGATGTACTGTAGCTGCTGTCTCTTTGTAGGCTCTCGAGCCTAAGAGTGTTTCAATCACAAGTTATTTGAGATGCTGCTGTCACTGAAGTGGTCCAGAAATAGTGCAGTGATAATAGCCACATGTACTATTACGCAACAACAACCCATCTTGGACTAATGGCTTTGAGGGATGTTTGAGTAGATATTTGTGTTGTTTGTTGACACTGCTCACTCTTAAGTGATGTTGTAATATGCCCGTAAAGGATGTAGCAGACTTTTCCTCCAAAGTATCATTGTCCATTGCATTGTTGGTATTTGTAAATATTAAATAGAGCCCGACCAATACTGGACATCATCATCAACACCAACATATACGCCGATATCGACATACCTGTGATAGGCCAATATTGTCCGATAAAATCGGTTGACTGGGCTCTGCTCTTAAAGTTTTATTCCTTATAATATGAGGACAGATCTTTATGTGATTTGCCTCTTTTTGGCCTGGCTTTTGTAATGACACAAACAAGGCGTAAACAGAAGTGGCATTCTGGTCTCAATGTCCTCACTTTGAACTAAAATGATTATTCCTTTATATGCCTCCAGTCGCAGCCTTGCACATCTGATGCTGAGGCACTAAACATCTGGGGAGTTGATTTCAGATTTGAGGTTTACATATTTTAAATACCTCTTGATGTCTATGTAATATAAACTATGCCTGCTGTCAAATAGGGAGTCTCCAGACAGACATATCATTTTACCAAAGAGCCAACCTCAAAGCAGCGTGTGACTGAAGTTGTCTTTGAGACTTCAGAGAAACCTGTGTATGTGTGTGTGCGTGTGTGTGTCTGTCTGTGTGAGATAAAGAAAGCCATCCTAACTCAGGGGAGGGCGAGGTCAGAAAGGGGCCAACAAAAAGGATTATTCACTTCGTAGAATGTGTGTGTGTCCCTGGGCTTTGCTCCATGACTTCCACCCTACTGTCCACCTTTAATCCACCTTCCACGATTGATTTGGTTCCCTCTGATGTTCCAGCAGCACTGGCTTGCACTGGAAGGGGGAGAGAGGCTTTGTTGAGACATGGCAGCATGACTGTCTCCAGTTGTTAACCATATGTGTGATATGTAGGTGATTCTAGGAGCACACTCATGTCATACATTTATTTTTATCCTTTCTTTGTCGCTGGTGATTCAGTCGATCTATAAAGTGTTGTTTAAAGTGATAATGTGTTAAATAATTCCTTCCCTGGAACTGTAAAATTAAAATGTTTGTTCCTTTACCTCCTGAAGTCTACTTGTTATTGCTGTAGAGAAAATGGATGAAGCAGCCGAGATAAGATATTGCACCTTCATGCCATATAGCTCACAATCACATGCCTCTTATCTAAAACCAAATATTTGGCCGCGGCTGTTTGAGTGCACTGCCTGATAAGTTGTTTTGTTTGTCCAGGAGCGATAAATGTGAAAGCATTCGAGCGTAGCCACAGATGGACAATCTTTCATTGCACTGCGATTTCAACGGTGGCTCTTTGACATCTATGATGTTATGTTTAAGGGTTAAACCAGTATTCATTGCTGCATAACTTCACTGATGTGACACTACATGAAAGTCTACAGCTTTTTATGCCACTGTGAATTAAATACGCCGGTGAACTTATTTTAATTTTGGCAGTTTTGCTGTTTTTAAAGAAAAACAAATCAAAGATGGGATTATGTTGATGATCATGTCATGACTTACGTGCAACACAGTGGCCATGTTTGAGGAGCTGTTCCTGTTTGTCAGTTGAACTAAAGAGCTTTCACTGCAGATTTACAGTCTTTTCTCTATAAATAAGGTTGCTTGTCTAAGCCTTTTCCTTCACTCTTGACACAAAAAGAAGCATTTGTCACCTCCTTACTTTTGATTTCCTAAGTAGTGTGTCCCTGAGAGCAGTCTGTATAATCTGAAAGAGGGAAATGGCCTAGCGTCACTTTAGAGGCCTTGAAAGGTCAGCAGTTAGTGACGGTACAGCGAGTGACTTGGATGCACTAATGGGCTTAGATGGAGCAGCACTGCCCATGCCGCTGTGAGTGATGCCATATAGGCTAAACCTATTAGCTGTAAAGTGCTCAGGCACGTACTAGTCACCATTCATCAGCAGAGTCAATAACTGTTCCTTTTGACGTGATATTACACTACCTTCAGTTGTCCTATATGGTCTCGTCACTCAGTAATGGAAAGTGTCATCAGCACATTTACCGGGAGTAGCCTGCGGTGTGACATGATTCAGATTCCAGTGTTGCCTGAGGTGCAGTTTGGCCTCTACCTGTGACATAATACAAATGTTTTATTATTCCCCTCACCTTGAGCTGAGCGAAGCAAGAACAGTTTAAAAACTACAGCTTGCTTTAAAATCACAGTCGATAGAGAGCTGAAATGATAATAAGACTCACTGATTAGTCAATCGACAGAAAATTAATTGCTTGTGGCATTTTATAAAGCATTTGCAAATGTGAGGATTTGCTGCCTTTATCTGGTTCGTATTGTTACATCTAGACGTGAACTGGACTTTGGAACCTTGGAATTGTTTTACTGTTATTGTGACACAATACCAATCCAAGAAATGATTGATAGTTTAATCAGTAATAAATGTAATTGTCAGTTGTCCTAGTCGTGTGTGTGTTGTGTATGAAAATGTATCAGAAAGACTGTTCTAATCACGTATACAGGGATATGATATTAATTCTGTGTTCAAGTTTGAGGTTATTGGGTATCTCTACAGACGCTTCAACAAATGCAACCGCTCTGTAATAATAAATTCTACCCTCAAGAAAGTTAAACTGTGCAGTTTATAGGATTCTCCACCCTTATTGATGTGTCCTGCCTTCTGAGAATGCTCAAAACCAGCGAAAGACTCCATAACATGATAGTAGCACGAGCAGCAGAGCTTGGCAGGCGATGTGTTGACTTAACCAGCGCAAGCGGTGAAACTGAAAGAGGGATTCCCCCGTGGGCTCTTATCAGCTGGGAAACAGACAAAAAATGTATCACTTATCAGCACTTCCCACCACCAGTTCAGAGAAATATCGAACTGGAGACCTCTGCTATAGATTCTTCACCCACCCAGTCTTCTCTATGGATTGATAACAGTGTTGTGTTTGGGGTCCTGTTTGGCACAGAGAGGCGTGCTCCGAACCCACCCCAGGCTCTCTCTGGGAATGTGGGAATGACATGCCAAAAAAGGAGGATTAATGCATCATTTGAGGGGCTTTTATTTTGATCTTGAGTGTGTGCCAGTGTCTGCTGAGTGGAGAGGAGACCCATACCACTGACAGCTATTTCTAAAACTATCTGAATTATCCTTGACCCATTGTATGCCTCTGCCAGATATTTTAGCACCATGATTAGTGCTGTTGCGTGACACCCGGTCTGTCGCTGTAGTCACTGATTGTGGGTGGCAAAGTGAACTGGCACCGGGTAGGAGCACAGGGACAGACTGGCACCAGGCCAGAACAGATGGCCTCAGGTTTTGCTTGCAACACAACACAGTGGCAGGCAGGAGTGGAGATAACACCTCTGTCTAATAATAAAAAATCCCTCGTTCCCTAGGTGACCCCTTCAGCGCCTGCAGCCTTTTTAATTACATGTGAATCCCAGTCTACTGAGAGAGGGAGAGGGAGGGGGAGCTGTGACAGGATAGAGATGTTGTTAAACCATCAGCCCCTGCTTTCTGACGGAGAGCTGTGGCCGACTGGTGAGTCATCCTCACCATAAGAAAAGCTGGATCTAAGGTCTAGAAGTTCAACATTTAATCACTCTGGCCTCAGATTTGCATTTGTCATTCTAACATACATGAGCTAACTCAACCCAAGTGGGTTGGCAGTTTTTACACCTAGATTTGATTCCAGTGAAATGTCGTAAAATTGTTTATTTGCAGAGAGGGGAGATTCCATGCAGGAACAGGAACTTCCTGGCTCATTCCTTTTGTTAATCAAAATTTTATATTGCCGTCATTAAAGATATATTTATGATGTATTCTGTTGGCTGCCTGGATAAACCTCTCTTGGGATCTATTGACCTTTGACAAGTGTTCTTCCTTTTTCCTCTCTGCTGTTAATTTTGTTAATGAAAACTACAAACAAACATTCATCAGCGCAGCGATGTAATGACTACATCTGTGCTGAACAAAAATGGGAGAAACTGGAATTTAAAACTAAACAACAACATAACTTCTATTATTTTTCAGCAAGAAAGACGACACAGAAAAAAACCTTACCATGTTCATTTGTGGATCTGCTGCGTGATGTGTGATCTGATGACACATCAGTAACACATGCAGAGTAATACAATAAATCTTCACTAATTAACATTAATTTTTGACCATTTAATTTTGATTTGAATGCCTGAAATGGCATACTGAAGAAAGGTGTGTTGAGAACACACTTTTAGTTGCCCTCAGAACACAACAAATACAAATAAATACAGTCCAGTGAAAAGACCTGGACTGTATGTACACAGGCCCTTTTGTCCTCATTGTGTCCATTAAATATTCATTCTTAACAGGCCACCCCAGTGTGACACTACAATTTCCTTTGTGTTTGAACTTGATGTGTCTGTGAATCATACTTGTCTAGAAGGGAGTGCCTGATTGAAGTCAGTGAGCATTGCTCGCAAGGAAAGTGTATGACTAGATAGTTATTTGTTTGTTTTGTCTTTCATCCTCCCCTTTGACTCTGGCTCAGACTGATCACAGTTTAATGCAGCGGGACTGGTGGGAAAAGTGGGTCAGGAGGAAGTTTTAGCGAACTTGGCTTGGAAGTTGTTGACTTTTGTGGAGTGTCTTGTTGTAGAGGCATGTTTTTTTGGGCTTGCATCTGGTCATGGCCTTCTTGTATTGCTTAGTTTTGCTTTTGTGTTCTGCAAGTTAAGCCTGTATTTCTTCGATTAAATACAGTATATTTTATGGTACTTGTCATCTTTCTACCTCGTCCATTCTGGATCCCTGTGACAGCTGTCAAGTATTAAAAAAGTAAAATGTGCCAATCAATAAAGCTTCTTTCAGAGGCATGTATGTGTATATGTTTCTAACTTGTTTTATTTAATGATGAACAGATGGCAGTGAGTCACATAAGCCCCTGCGTTCAGCATTTCAGTTTGTGGCAGCATGCTGAAGGAGGGCTGACTGAAGGCATTGTGCTGCATTGTGGCTTGTCAAAGCATCTGTGCCATGTCACCTTCCATGAAGAATTCGCCCATAAAGCTGACAGTAGAAAGGCTGATTTAGTTACACTTTGGTCCACCATCCATTTTCAATAAGTCATAGATTTTTCCTTGCGGAGTAGAAATGGGGTTTGATTATTGAATTTGAATAGTTAACATACTGCAAAGAAATAATACGTGAGATGTAAGACACATGCAGAAATAACGTGTGACGTGCTTTTTTTCCGTCGTACTTTTCATCCCCAGATGCTACAGCTTGTCGTGAAGGTGTGCTCACATTGTGTTAGTCATGTCACTAATGTGTTTCTTTTTCTCTCCCCCTCTCTTGTTCTTTTCCTTCCCCACAGGCTCTGCAGCCTCACATTGAAAAAGCTGGTCGTCCTCAAAGAACTGGATAAAGAGCTGAATTCCCTGTCAATAGCTGTCAAAATACAGGTAGGTGCCGTAATCTCCCATGTGCGACGGGAGTAACGGGTTCAATTGAAAAAACAAAACAAACATTTGATAGCAGCATGTCACAGTCTGTGGCTCACTGTTTCTCAGTCCTTTGTCCGGAGCTGTGCTCTGTTGAACACAATCACAAAGCTCAGACGATGATAAGACATGTTACTAATGCTGATTGATAAAAACCTCCTGAGCTGCACAGGAAGCTGGTGAGTCACATCCACTCAGGTGCTTTGAATTGCAGACAAGCATTACCACTCTGAACAGGAGCGTTAGCACCATAAGAAGGATTGTGCATCTTACCGTGATTGCTAATATGTTTTTGTGTCTATGTGTGAGCAGTCCTAACATGCATTGCTTAGTCTCAGGGTTGGCATTTTGTATAGTTTAAATGCCAGATCCTCTTGGATGAAAACGCATAATAAAATGTCTTGATTTATTTTGTTTTTAGTCATAATACTGACATTCTAAGTTAATATTGTGATATATCGGAACTGATAAATCTATATTTTAAAAACAGCAATTGGCCGGGTAAATGGAATTAAAATCCAGTGCGGGAAATTTATGTTTCAATGTAAGGAACGGATTCTTGGCGCTCACTAAGCAGAATGAAGAACTGCAGAGATGACTCGAGGTTAGTCACGCTTCTTGCTTGCCGTAACAAATTTCACCTTTTATATGGAATTCAAAGTATTCCTAGAACCCAGAGTGAGCTTTTGGGGAAGGCGGGATAACACGCCTCCCTCTCAGAATATTGTTTTGTGTGGCTGACATATCGTTGGCAGAGAGCTGGAGAAGTTGTTTTAACTTGTGAATGTCCCGCCCCCGTCAGCGTCCTCGTATCTGTGTGGAGTTTTTTGTGTTTTCACTTGTATGGGAGTTGGAGAAAGGGGCAAAAACAGTAAAACAGCAGCTGTGAAACAGTTTACTGTTTTCCTGAATTTTTGCACAATTAATATTACGCCACATTACTATTATGTTTTTAAATTGCATTATAATCATGGACTGACCATGTGTAGGTCATAGACTTGACTCATCTAAGTGCTGGAACCCTGCCTTTAGTCTGCACACAGGCCCCACAGTCTTAAAACACACAATCAGCAGTAAGTCTAGCAGTGGTTTTAAAAATGATGGTCCACTGCTTCTGAAACAGTTGATCCTGAGAGAGAACTAGGACCAGTGAGTACACCTTAAGTGTACACAAACACACTGATCTGAGGTGGCCATGTGGAAATAACTCTCAGAGGAAAAAGTCATTTGACTTTCTTCACTGCGGTCGCCAAGAAAACCCACTCAGAAGAGAAACTGAGAATCAAGAAGTGAGGAGGGAGCCAACTTTGTCTATAACATGTACCGGAAAGATTAGTACCACATGAATAGTCTGAGCCAAAGCTTGTGTGTTATGCACGCATTGGAAAATGTAATATTTTGACTTTTGCTAGTGCTGTATTTTTCAGATGCTTTAATAATATGCATCCCATGGCTCTGCTACACAAGTCCCAGTCTGACACTGTGTGCCCAGCATGTTTGATTTATCAACACAAGGAAAAGGAAAATGTTTATACCAACAGTGGATGAGTATTCCTAGAAATGGATATGCATGAGTGTTGGGTAGAATTTTGACGTATAAAACATAAAATATCAAAACATTGACAAAAACAATTGTCACCATATCGTCAACTTTTCAACCACAGAAATTATTTTAGTATCGGTTGTAAAACTCCCGGGGAAAGAAAAGCATGAAAAATACTGAAAAAAATAAGTGCAGTCTTCCTAACATCTTTGTAATGAACCTTTTCCTAATACATAATACGAGAACATGAAACTTCAATTTAACAGTCTTCTTTATTCGCCAAGTGTGACTACACATTTTGACTATTAAGTGCATTTTTTTTTTTAGCCCATTCTCTGGATGTGAGAAGCCCTCTTATGCCAGTTCTAAAGTGCTCTTACAAATAATATATATATATATTATAATATATATATAATATATATATATATATATATATATATAATATATATTTATATATATATATATAATATATTATATATATATAAAAATATATAAAAAGTCAACATGGACATGCCTGATTAGAGTCTCCGCAATTTATTTGTTCACTTAATTCTATAGCAAGCACAAGCACCAATATCTAAGTCATTCAGATTGACCAGCAGTGTAAACAAGACAGAAAAGGTGGTTACTCTCTACATTTAATGTAGCAAAATTGTGTCCATTCCTTGATTAACTGTATTCCTTTGTATCCACTGGGTCCACTGAAAACAAGATTTTCAGAAAGATCAGATTCTTGAATCTTGTCATATGAATATAATATCTTGTCACTGCCCGCTAACTTTGTTAACTAAATGTAGACCACACTCTCTGTCTCTCTCGCTGCATAACGTTGGCCTAAATACGTGTTTCTCTGAGCTAAATCAAATGAATGATTCGTAATTGATGTATTATTTGATAGCCTTATTTTCAAGTATAATTCAGTATTCATACTGGTTTAAATAAACAATTTGTTCTTTTTTCTCATCTTTACTGAACAAGAGTTTTGTGTGAAGGGAATTGAAGGCCTGTCCCGAACCAGCCTAGCTTGGAAGAGTTCAAGCCACTGCCATCGCTGCATATTGCCATTTCCACCATGCCCTTTAGATTGTCCAAACATATTGAAGTGTTTCAATGAGCCTGTTTTATCCCCACTGTATGTGTAGTTGTTGTTTTTCTGCTTTCACGCCACAGTAATTGACATTTTTTCTCTCCCCTGCTCAGTGTTGTCCTCCTAATTATGAAATGTAATTGAAATTTTATGCAATACTGGCTGATTCTATTTAAAGAGGAACAAATCATCCCCCCCTTTACTGTCATCCTGAAGGAGAAAGTAACCAACCAAGTGTGGCTTTATCCATGAGCTACGTTGTCTCCAGAGCGTGAAATCTCTCCATTACTGCTGAGCTGCCCTTAGGACAGGCGAGCAAAGCTCTGTTCACTGCAGCTCCGGAACTGGGGCATTAAATGCAATTTCCAGCAGGTTTGGTTAGGGAGAACACAGACACCAAGGGGATAAAGAGACAGTTGGAGAAGATGACAGACGAATAAGAGGGTTTTGTTTTCAGATAGTGGACGGACAAAGCCTCATTACTGCATGTCATGGGTTCTTTGTTCAGCATACAGTGGCCGTCTCTTGTCTCTCTCTGGGTCTCATCAGGTTGAGTGGCCTGCACGCACACCCTTGTACCCGTGTAATGGCTAAACATTTGGATGGTCTCCCAAAGCCACAGCAGCAGGAATGATGAGATTGCAGTTTAGTCTCCGGGAGGTCCTGCGTTCCCTGGGAGATATTCGTCTCTGTCTCACCCTGGAGACCGCTGGGTCACCTCAAGTAGCTTAGACCTCCTCAGACAAACCTCTGCTACATTTGCATCTTACATCTGCACATACCACACTGTTTTCTTGTATGCTACTGCACGTACGCTACATGATTCTGCATTTTATGTCCCATCTTTTCTGTGTGCAGTTGCCTGAGGTTGACATTGATGTCAGCTGGATTATGATAGGAAAGACGTGCAATCATCATTCCAGTGGAAGCTGCTGTCCAAAAGCACTTCCATTTGTAGTGCACTCAGATATGATCCAATTATGTATGTATATGTGTGCATGCATGTGTGTGGCTTTGTGTGTAGGGTTGTGTTGGGTGAATGCAGAACCTTTTAAAACCTCTCTAATACCATTGCACGTTGAGCTCTTGTCTTGACCCTAAGTGACTTACTGTCGATGCTGCAAACAGGCAAGCCAATTTAGAGAATTCAAAAAAGTAACCTTGAGAAGGAGTGTAAAGTTGAACTTGTTTTCCCACAGGCTTGCCGAGCACGGTTAGCAGAGGGGCTGTAACATCCCCCCCCATATGGCCCCAGAAAGACAGTGGAGAAGCTTGTAGCACGGGGAGAGAGGGCAAGAGAAGGGGGGCAAAGGACATTCAGTACAAGCTTTCCTTGCCAAGGCTCTGTATTGTTAATGCATGTCAGGCAGTTTGAGAGCTCAGCTTTTGTGCCTTGATTCATTGTACCCACCATTGAGCATGAGAAAAGAGTGCATACAAGGCCCCTCTTTGTAGAACTCAAGTTAGTGACAAGGTCAGAGTCAGACAGAGATTTATTCTATTTTTTCATTTTTTTTATCCATATAGAAAACAACTGCTACAGCAACTGTCAGGGTATCATCAACATGTCCCTCTCTGGAACATATTGAGCCATTAGACTGGATGGAAAAAATGCTTATTGCAACAGAAAGCTTTGCAAGTGTCAGCAAAGCTAAATTCTTTATTCCGTTTATGTCTTCAAAGCTTTCTTTTGTTCGGTGCATTTTTAAACTCTTGACACTAAATGTTCTTTTACTTCGCAAAGTAAGGAAGAACACAGTGTTGTGCACAAGTTTGTAGAGTGACAATTGGAAGTTTTCAACAAGCAAACATCCCCTGTTGAAAATGTATTACATAATACTCGTAGGATTAAGAAAATACCAATTATACCAATAACATATCTTAATACGTCAGTGGTTATCGTGCAGCAGTTACACTCGTTTATTGTGTAACAGTGGCATTGCGTATCCAAACAAACATCTATGAGCACCCTTTACTTTCTTACTTTTGTTTCTTTAAGTTTGCTGCTCACTACCAGTAAAATGGGAAAAGAGGAAGTGGAAGTTGTGGCATAACATGTAGCATTGCTTAACTTTTTTGTAGACTGCATGACTGTCAGTTTTCAAACATGTTTTATTTTGAAGTAAAGGAAAAGCAGAACCAGAAATGTTTTACAATTATTCATGTAATATTGGCTAATGTTAGTATATTATTTTTATTTCAGCTTATGCTGAAATTATCACTCATCCATCCATTTTTATCTCCTTGAATCTATTTATGATCAAGCAAAGTGTGGTGTCAATCCCAGAATGCATCATGAGGATGATAGATGGACAGATGACTTCATACCTAGCAGGTGTTTTAGAGTTCTGCAGAACCTGAAGAACAAAGTAGAGCAAACTGAACAAGAGTGACCAGTGTTACTAATCACTCTCGGGAAGTTGGGATAATAACTTCACATCCAAGAGTTTTAATTTTCATCGCACTTTTGTTTGTTGGCTTTTTTCCCTTGACTGTGACTCTCTGTGGATCATCTTTGATCTGCCTTCTCAATCATCTATCCACTCTGAGTTGACTGGTGTGACTAGACTAAAAACGCATGCATTGTCATTTAGACTACTACTTACAGAAGCACCACTGCATTCTTGAATAAACGCCCCCTGACATCCTGTGATGATTCCTCAGTGCACACACAACCATTGTATTTGATATCTGTTGCATGATTTAGCAGCTCCAATGACATAAGGATCCAGTTTCGTGCATCGGACTATTAAAGAGTTTCTCCCCAGGGCATTAAGCCAGATACAGGATATCCTTACCTCTCCATGCTGCTCACCAAGTCTTAATTCTATTGGCCGGTTTAGCAGATACCTGAACTAAGCTTAGCAGACTTATGAAATTTTAAAAGCAGCTGATGAGTTGCCAAATACATTACACAACAGATGCCTGTCTCCAGCACTCACAGCTTGACATAAAATCGTGAAGCAGACATGACAAGCTGTTTCTGTTCCCACATTCACACTTCTGATTCCCTATTTCAAGATTATAAGAGGTAGAAAAGGAAGTTAGGTTGAAGAATTAAACTGTAACTTGATGAGGAACATGATAATCCGATGCTCGTAAGACAGACATGCTAAGGCCTCACACAGATCCTCTGAGGACGGACTGTGCGTCTATGTCCTTACATTTGGAAGAGCCTTCGATAACCCATGGCATTTAAATCCCTGTGCACTGTTTGGCCATGCCAACTTTTGCGCCATGTCCCAGAATTAGCTTTGGTGATGAGTCTCTCTCTACTGGAATAACAAGCATTACTAAATACATACTAAAGCTACATTTGGTTTTGATTATGAGCTTGATTTTAACAGTGCTTGTTCATTTCTAATAAAGATCCATGGCAACAACATGCAACATAACAGCAGCTGTATCAAACAGATAAAGCTTTTTCATATTCAGACATACCAAACTACCAAACATGTCTATCAAGGTATGATTAAAAATCCCAGGCCGTAGCTTAGAGGCTGAAGCTTGTGATCAGGTTGTCGCTGGTTTGAATTGTTATAAGTCACTCAACAGCAGTTCTTGATGTCCCATCTGACCTGATTTCAAATGTTCTAGTAGCACTATTCTCTAGAAAGCAGCGAAGGAGTGGAGCACTGTTTGTACTAGGCTATCTCAAGGTGTGATACTGCATAAATGTGTGAATGTGAAGCAGGCTGGTACTAAAATAAGGCTTGATCACTGAGTTGCTTTTGTCTTGAGTCTTGAGAAACAACAGAGGATGAGGGATTTTTGGGGGGATTTTCTTTTTATTCCAACGGAAGCATATTAAATTTCAGTGTGACTGCCCCTCAAAACAAACAATGTTGTCGGCCTCAGTCCAGAATCGATTTGTGTCAATTTCAAGCTAGCCACCAAAACAACCCTTGAAGTCCCACATGTATAATTGTTCATGTGTAGCATTTATTGTTTGTGCTTGAAATGAAACTTCTGTCTTCCAGGGTTCTAAGCGTCTTCTGAGATCAAACGAGTATGTCCTCCCACCCAGTGGACTGATGGAGACAGATCTGGAGCTTACATTCTCACTACAGGCAAGCACTCTCGACATTATACTGTGAAATCTCACACAGATTTGCCAGTTACTTGACAGGCAGGATTATGTTGAAGCCTTTATTCACACTTTAACCCCTATCAAAAGTGTGATATTTAAATGATCTCTGTGTATTTATACTATAAGGTGTGATCCGACGCATTTCTTTAATATTATCCTGTACCATTTTTCATGTTGTTTAGTGGTCTTGTTGCAGAAGGATAGGATCTGCTGTTGTTTCTGTTGTTGTTGTTGTTTCTGTTGTTGTTGGCGGTTTTCCAAGTGCAACCTTACTCCATGCAGATATGAATCATTACTGGAGTAACTGAAGCAGAAACAATTTATGACGCAATGTTTTGGATTTGTGCTAATTGACAGTGCACGCATGCCAATTGGAATAACTAGGCAGCTATAGAAGTGAACTAAGCCAGATGAATTGAACAAGTTGTGAAAACAGACATGATGTAACAAGTTGATGGAACAATTGTATATTTTGCCAAAAAGCTCCAATTCTTTGCAAAAATCTGACACGAAAAGGCCCAGCTAAAATCACACTGCTGCCGAGTGAAGCCTAGAATAAGTGGGGACAGTATTGGACATGCATATTGCAGCCGTTCAACCACCTTGTAAAAGTTGATCTTACTAGCTGTTATTGTGTGAATATTAAAGACCAAGAAGGCAAGAAAAGTCAATGCGAAGATCAAGTTCTGGCAGTCAGAACGCATCTGACTGCCAGGATTAAAATAAGCAAATGTGAGCATGACATATGAAGCCTCAAAGAGAAATTTAGTTCAGAAGTGAGGTGCAAGGTTCACCAACAGTTCAGCCACAGCCCAGCAGACTACAGAACGTCCTGGCAGTACAAATCCAGAATCTAACACCTCACATGTTGGTGCTGGCATCTGAGTACAGTGAGACACGCTGTATTTTATTTTTACATTAACTTGAACCAGGTGTGGTGATCGCTAAGCACAGGGAGTTAATCTGTTCACGCACCTCTTCTGGCGTGATGAAGGAAGGAGCTGGATATTAAGATAAACAGAATGCATACAATGTTATTGTATTATTTCAGTTGCATGGTGGAAAATAAAATGTCACTTGCAAGAAATTGAAGCTGAATACAGCAGAACTTTTTTGTTGCAAATGACTTCCATGATTGAAATAGTTTTCCAAACAAAAACAATGTGTTGAAAGAAGTCTGCGTGTTTGTTTTCATCTAAAAGGCTGATGAATATATTATGCGGTCTGCATCGTTTATCTGACTTTCTTTTTTTTCTTCTTCTTCTTATTTTCAGTACCCCCATTTTCTCAAGAGGGATGCCAACAGACTGCAGATTATGCTGCAGAGGAGAAAACGCTACAAGAATCGAACCATCCTGGGCTACAAAACTTTGGCTGTGGGAGTTATAAACATGGCTGAGGTATTACTTTCAATCATCAACCGTTTAATTTCTCTTGAGAAACGTATCATTTTCCTCTGAGCTCGTCACTGCGTCCTGCTTCTCTCTGACAGTGATTGACATGGCTATTAGTGTCTTTGTCTTGTCTTGGATGCCAGAGAGAGGGCCCTCGTGTGTTACACATCATGTCAGATGATTCATGCTCATCACACATACTGCTGTGTGAGATTATGGGCCGTCTGGAGCTGGCGTCATACGCACTTTGCAGAAAACAGCGCGTCCAGCCATGCTATGCAGAAATAATGGACTAGGAAGTCATATAAAGCCATTTGTAGATGTTTGTTTGATACAGCGGTGACTTCACAATTACGGCAGACTACATTTGGCCACTGGGCCTTTTTTTGTACCCAAAGAGGCTCTGCTTGCTTTGCTTACTGATGCCTGTTATCAGTGTGAAACTGGCTCCTGGTAATTGTGTCACCCTGTGGATTATTCACTAGTGCACACGCCTGTTGTGTTTTAACAGAGGAGAGTGGGCACTTTCTGATAGCAGCGGTACTACTATGGATTACAGTAAACAAAGAGTTGTAAATTGAGCTTCATATAGCCGTTACAGATCAATTCAAATGCCTTGCCGAGGACATAACTAGACAGAGATTTAGAGATGCCACGCTTATTTGGAATGGAGAAACACAGTAATTTAGGTACGTTTCCTCAATTCTAATTACAGCAGCTGACACGCCCATTATTGCTCAACCAGAGTTACTCACCATCAGTAGCCTCAGGACAGGAATCGACTCGCATCTGAAAGCGAGAGTGATGCATTATTGCATTTAAAAAAACACACACACACAACTGTTGTGCTTTTCTTGGTGCTTACTGCAGTGAAACAACCCACAGACTTCTATGAACAAAACTAGATTGGCCATCATTGGGTCCTTTTGGGTAATTATGTTATCATCTGCTGTAGAGTAAACTCTCTGGTGCCCTCATTCTGAATCTATTGGGGGCAATATGTGGGAGGAAGTCACTTATTGGACTTCGCGTGCAGCATTCAAGTGCACCCCTGCTGGTGTTTGGGCAAAATGAGCCCAGTCCCTGTACAGTGATTCATCAAGTGAAATATTGAAAGTACTCCCCGGATAGAGCTTAGAATGAAAGCTCATCCTTTTTCGTCTGATTCAAAACAGTTGATGCAAACTGTGTTACACGGTTTGATTGGCTGATATGAGCAAACTGGCTCGGCTCATTTAGGCATTCCGAATGGGAGAGCAGCATTGTGCTGACGAAGATTTATTTAAAGATAGCATAGCTGTCAGCTTGTAATCAGTCTGTAAATCTCTGTGAGCATAAAGCAGTGTAACAGAAGCCAGCTCAATCTCTGTTGGATCAGTATTGGATCAGTAAAGGGGGAGAGATAAAATTCTTCTATCCTGCCTGTCTGTTGAAGAATATTATTTGTCCCATGCTGCTTCGACATGGCTCCACAGCGTGACTGATAGACGAAGGAATTGTACAAGACATGAAAGCTTCTCAGCTAAAGAGGACTTGATGTTGAGGCAGATGACATCCATAAAGCAAGTCCTGTGTTGTATTCATTCAATACAAGATAATATGACATGTTGCCGGGGAGAGATAAAATGAAAGTGTCATGAATACATGTTTTATTAGAGTGGATTTTTTTAAATCAATGCCCGGCCTTCTTCCTATGCCCAGGTGATGCAACACCCAACAGACGGAGGACAGATTCTGGGTCTCCATAGCAACGTGAAGGAGGCGCCAGTGCGCGTGGCGGAGATCAGCGTGTACTCTCTGTCCAGCCAGCCCATCGACCACGAGGACGGTAGCGGCCAAGCTGGCCGCAAGACCAAAACCTCAGGTGCGTGCAGTCATCTCCAATCCCCCCGCGTGGGACTGTTAGACAGCCCTGTACCCATGCCGCCCGGCCAAATCCTGTGTGTAATTTCAGCCTTCTCCCCGCAGCCAGCCCTCCCTCCCCAGGCCTCTCTTTTCCCTCCTTCCACATGGCTCCTATTTCCCATCCCGAGGACAGAATAAACTCTATTAATCCCCAGGCCAACCTATGGCCCAGGAATATGTTATTCTCTTCAGCTATGGTTGTAATGTTGATTTGAGAGTTTAACAGCTTTACGGCCTCTTGCCTTACCCTGGTCTAATTCTGGACGGGGAGAGATGTTGAGCCCTGCTCGGACTCCACGCCTTTACCCTGCTATGCTGATGCCTCGCTGTTCTGGATGTTATTAAGGAGGCCGCTCAAACATAACAGATGAGCTCATGCACCAAGTATTAAACTGGTGTCACTCTGAGGGAAGGAAAGATGTTTATCTTTCGCCTCTATGCAGTGATCCTTAATAACGTCCACCCCATCATAGAACAGGATGTTTCACAGGCAAAGGGAAGTCTGAATTAGCTGTTAAAAAAAACAAAAAACCCTCCATCACCTGATGTGTCCTGGGCTGTGAAACACACAGTAAAATCTTCTTTAGGAACGTGGCTGTGGCTCAAAGCAATAAAATCAGCCATTAAACAAAAGAACGATAGTAAAATGTTCCAACCACAAAAAAAGTCATTAAAACTTCATCAGAATGTGAGACATGGATCACCAAAGAGTTCTGCAATCTAATTTGCATATAATAAGAGATTCATTACATCAGCTAGCAAATCTAGCATTTAATTACTTGCAGAAAATGTTTTTGCATTACCATATATTGTGTTCATTATTTTTAGTAGCCATAACAGTTCTTTTCTGATGAACTAGACAGGAAATTAAACAACTTCATTCACACAAGATGGAAAATTGTCTTCCTTGGCTCCCTCTGATATTTGTGAAAGAAGCAGAAACTTCCTAGAATTTCATGTACCAAAAAGTTTAAAAGGCTTGATTTTGACTCTAAACAAAGTGCTTCCTTTAGAAAACTTTATGATGACATGCTGCTGAATATAATGCTAGTCACATTACCCTTAATGTTTTTCTGTCCTTGCCTACCTCAGACCGCTCCCCAGATATGGACAACTATTCTGAGGAGGACGATGACAGCTACTCGTCAGAGCAGGAAGCCAGTGATGACGCAGTTCACGTCCAGGTCAGTGCCAGAAAATGCTTAGCTGCATTACCAAGTGAAATTAAATACATAATAAGAAATTCAATAAATAAAAAGCTCATGTCATGCTGAACATGCTGTTGCATAGTTACATGCACTAGTAATGTTGCATAAGAAGAAATTTAAGCGCAGGTTCTGTCAGAAGCAGTCGTCCTTTCAGAGTGTTTTGTTAGTATGTTTTCTACATTTAGCTTCAGTGTAGATTCAGTGTAGTGCAGATAGAAATGTGGAGACACTTTTATATTGATATTTAAGATACCTCATCTATCTTCTCTATATTTCAGGATCTTTATGATGAAGACGATGAGGTCAGGAAGCCCAAGAAACCCCGGAGGAAAATGATCCGAACCACCTCCATGACCAGAGTTAGTGTTCTCCTTTTCCACCACAGGGAGTTTCATGCTCGCCAATCATTGACTACGAGAATAACTAAAGACCCATGTTTGCTGCTGTACAAGCTTTTAGGGCAAAGCACACGCACTGTGTTCCATTTGTTCAAGCCATTAAGACGACGTGGACGAGCATGTAAATGAACGCTGTGGGTTCACTGGACTGATTCTAATGGTCTTTATGTGGAATGGCTGTGAATGAGTAATCCAGTGGACAGTTACTGGGAGAACTGATAAGCCACAGCCCAGCTGTCATGCATATTTAAGTTTGCAGTCTTTTTCTCATATTTGCATGTTGTTGTTGTTTTTTTCCCCTTTTGCAGCAACCTAACTTTAAGCAGAAATTTGTGGCCTTGCTGAAGAGGTTCAAGGTTTCAGATGAGGTGAGTGTGAAAAGAATAATAGCCTTTTGTTTTGATTTGCACCGGAGAGAATGTGTTCAGTGTCGAAGCAAACGACACGCCTGGAGTTTCTCACTCCTTCTGTTTTGATGCCTCAATAAATTAGCTGTGAAACGTATCAGTTATTAAATTGCCCTCAGGGCAGGAGAAAATAATCTCAGTATTGACTGTCTAAACAGCATATTGCTACATCATTGCTCATTTGCTCCTGACCTGAGGGGAATCGCCTGCAAACAAATCACTGCCACAGCAGAGGTACAAGCATCATTATGGTGCTCGGCTGCATTACCACTGTGTTCATGGATGCATGATTCATACATTTCCATTAGCAACCATTCGTATGCAGAATCCATTAACCACCTTATTCTCTACCACTTAATCTAATGATAAATGTAGGCTCATACGCTTGCCCTATTTAGGTTTGTGTTTTTCTTCTCTCAAGTCCTTCTGAATTTCTGTGGATTCTGCATAATAGCCTGTAATCAGGTCATCAGCAGGATGTCGACCATTTGCGTGCAACAACCCCTAGATGTGCATTAGTACATAATCTGTGGCCGAGGCCATTATTTTGGTAATAATTATCATTAAACTGTAAAATCTATAGGAGTAATTGACATAGCTATTGCCCATCAACCTGTATAAAAGATTAGTTTCTATTTTTACCTCTGTAGGTTTTTACACTGGATAAGGATTTGCTCCACCTTTTCACTCATCCCTTTGGGGATTTATATGTAACATTGAAAAAAATAGCCCTAAGAGGTCTGTACGAACGTTTTCACCTAGTGATGCTTACAAGAGCCTCCAGGCCATCTGAGCTGTGTTTTGCTGGATGCTTCTGGAAGCTCCAGGTGGCCCGATGATCTTTTATCACGTCCCCTGTCTCTAATCCCTTCCTTGTGGCTGGGCAGTGTGCAGGGCTACAGCTCTATAAATACATAGCCAGGAGGAGGAGAGGGGACAGACTGTGTTTATCTGCTCCCTGCCAGCTTCTGCACTTATGGAGTGGCATTAATCACCTGATTAGTCCACAAGCCTGCCTGCGTGCATTTCCTATGATATACATCCCTACTGTGCAGCTGGCAGATCAAGGCTCAGCACCTTAGTCTCTAGCACTCACTTACCTTTTAATTGGCCTGCTTAGGACCAAGGGAGGGATGTATTTATAGTCTTTATAGATTTTCTCAGTGTACAGCATTTAGTCTTCTCGTTCATTGTTTGAGTTGTGTTTAAGTGATTAGCTAATGCATAGCGCCAGTCACTCCTTATACCTATTTAATCTATAGCCATAATTACAAATCCCCAATTACAGTGTACTGATGTGTTGATAATCTGTCTATCCTGCATGGCAGGTCCTGGACTCTGACCCAGTCGACCAGACCCAGGAGGTGGAGGAGGATCTGGACTTACTCTACGACAGTCTGGAGGTATACAACCAGAGTGACAGTGGGCCAGAGATGGAGGACAACGAGAGTGTCCTGAGCACGCCCAAGCCCAAACTCAAGTATGTCTATATACTGGATTAATTCTCTTCACAACCTTTATGGTTTAAGAAAGTATTTAAAAAAATATTTATAGTCATACTGCCTAGAAAAACTGTGAAGAAAAGCATTTTGTTGTTTTCTCCAATTTAAATCTTGGTTTCTGTTTTCAGGCCGTTTTTTGAAGGGATGTCTCATTCCAGCTCTCAGACAGAAATTGGAAGCATACACAGCCAAAAAAGCCAGCAGAGAGAGCTGTCATGTCCAGTAAGTCGACCAGTCACTGTATCAACAAACCCATCTGATGCCTCTCAATTTGCTGGAGAGGTTCTTTTTGTAAACAGTGTTACTTAAAGGATATTGCCCCTGGGCACTGTTTAAATGTCTGGCAGTTCTCTGTGCTTATTGTGGTTCAGGGATTCCCAAGGACCATAATACTACAGGGAAGATATTCTGAGCATGAGTGCAATGCAGCCCAACAGCTTCCACCCTAGCAGAATCCGATGGGTGGGTGGGGGTGGGGGCTGCAGTCCTTACCCTCTTAACCCCTACAGCCTTCCAGTATTTATAGGGAATGACACCAAATGACCTCTCCACCACCATCAACAGACACACACACACACACACACACACACACACACACACACACACACACACACACACACACACACTCACTCACTGACACAAATATGCTCCCATGCTCAGAGAGAAGATTGGATGGAGCAATTTTGAACTCCTACTCAGATTTATGGCCCATTGGAAACAACAAGGGCAGAGAAAGAGAGGGAGAGACATGTTGAGTCTGATGGCGAGGGAGGGAGTGCTGTTTATAAATATCTGGGAATCCATTTTAGCCTGTAATAAAACAGCCCAGAGCATTTTAGACAGCTATAGCCCTCCATTTTGCTCAATAAATGTCTCCAGTCGAACTTCATAAACACGTCCTGCAGGCAAAATGGAAAGTCTTTGATCTAATATTGAAATGAATTAAACTAGATGTTACAGGATGCACTTAAACACTTTCAGTCGAGCAAACTTGAGTGTGTCAGTTATTCTTTCAGAGGTTTACATATCAGCAGGCAGCGGTAGTGTAACACACAGAAGCTTTTAGAGATATTTACACTCCGCCGCTGACTGTGGAGCCAACACTGCGAAGCGGTCAGTTTTGCCCTGAGCCAACTGAGCATAGCAGACCCATTTGGGGCTGTGAGATTTTGTCATTTTCCATTCACCAGTGGCCTCCATGCTTAAAATGATCTAATGTTTGTATGTGTGTTTATCTCACAGAGTGGAGAGTTTCTGACCGTGGACAGATGTAAAGTGCAAGGGGCCAGGTATCAAGATGACAGCATCACAGATACAACCATCGGGGTATGTTTTTGGAACAACATTAGCTGTATATGACATTTTTTTTCTCAACTAAAACTCCCTCGAGGATCTCTTTCTCAGAATTTTTCTTTTCTTACCCCCCCTGCCCTCTCCACTTGAGTGCCTTTCTTCCTGTGGGTCTCAGTTGTTTTCCAAGAGAAGGAAAAGGGGGGCAGTATGCAAGTGTGGGCAAAGCAAACATCGCAGTCATCCATTATGGATCAGTAGAGCAGACAAGGCAGCCCCATGCTGGATAGATCCTGACTGATGAGGGTCGAAAGGGGGGCCGGCGTTTGTGTTTGTTGTTGTCTTTGCACTGTCGGGTCAGTCTAACCTTGTTCGTCTCACCCACGGCTCCCCCTCTGAGTGCCGGGCAAGCAGCTCGGCGCACCGTACCACTAACCCAATTTAAAGGGAATATCTAAACTGCAGGAACAGTGTTTCCTCAGCCACCTGCTAAGAGATCATGACTTTCCTCGTCTATCATGGTGGGCTTGCATCATTATCTCTAACCTCAGCAACAAAGCTCAATTATTCACCAGGCCAACACCTCTCTGCCTCCCTCCCCGCCTCAACTCTCTCAACTTGTGTTCTTAAAATGCCGGCTGCAGATGCACCACACAAAAACACATGAAGAATGCAGAGTGTACCTTAACCTGAAGCCTGAGAGAGAAACTGGTGAAGTTTGACAGGACCTCACGGTGCCTGTGTTGTATGATAAACCTTAGTATTGTGCTCTTACAACCTTCTTGTCTTGTCTTTGCTCTCCCCCTTTTTGCTACAGGAGCCAGAACCTGATGACAGCGGGCCTGGGCCGGGGGAGGTGAGCAGCTGGGATGTCAACACTGAACGGATAACCAGCTCTGTTGGCAAGCTCTGCAAGACGGAGTCTCAAAACCACATGTCTCCCAGGTACGCTGCAGATCGCTACATCTGGAAACGCGCATAAACGATAGTGTTATGTCATCATGTATGTACACAAGCTCCTTTAGATTATCTGCTTTAATGTGTCATCTGGAACAGATCCTCTTAAGAAATGTTTTGTCAGCTTCTGAGTCCAGTCGACTAGGTTCCGTCATGTGTTTTGAGCTTCTCGTGTCCTTTCCTCAGTAAAATGGAGAACAGGCTGCAGAGGCGTCCTCGCAGCACGTCCATGAAAGACAGACAGAACTCCAAGGCCCAGAGCGACAGAACCAGCAGCATGGAGAGCGAGTGCTCACCAGACTCGCGACTCATCGCGCAGGTAAAAAACTCACAGATGTGTCCTTTTATACATGTTTTAACTTCATTGGTGGCTCTCGTCGATCTCAAACTCTGATTTTTTGTTTGCCACAAAGGTTCCTAGGAAGTCTGTGTATGACCAGCTGAACCAGATCCTCATCTCTGATGAACGACTGCCGGAGAGCATCATCCTCATCAACACTATGGAGTGGCAAGGACAGGTGTGTGTTTTTTTATACGTAACACTTTGAATCATAAACTCTCCTACCTTCATCTCTTCATTTATACAGAAGAATGTCATAACAAAATGTCACGGCAAAAGATACTTTGTAGCATGTTTTTCCTGCTTTCTATCCAACCCTGCCTCTTGCCCTTGTATATCCATTAACTCATCATGTCCCTCTCATGTGTTTCTGTGCAGTACGTAGCTGAGTTGCTCCATGAACAGGCCCAGCCCATTGTGTCCACCTGCTCTGCTGCCGATGTTCAGGCTGCCTTCAACACCATCGTTACTCGCATCCAGAGATTGTGAGTCGCATACATGCATACATACGTAGACGCACACGCCTTTGGTTGAACGACGCCACAAAGTGTGATCTTGTCGTTTGTTATCTCGGGAGTAGTCCTCGCATAAACATGTGCATGTTTATGCTGGCTCGCTGCCAGAGAATTCCAGGACGCCATCGCTCACGCTGCTGCAGCGCTCTCTGTCCGTGAACCCATTCTATCAAAATGTGCTCGTTCTCTCTCATGAAAAGCTGACGTTCAGTCTCCTTCTCCCTTTTCTCGGATCCATCTGCTCGGCTGCCATCTCCTCAGGAAGTCATGTCAGTGGGAGACGAGGCTGTCTCAGTCTGCTGTGCTGCTTCTGTTAAACCCGTTTTCTCTTTAATCCAGACGAACTGCAACTTTGCCACTCTTTATACACCTGCTCCTCAGTCAGCCTCTTTACCGCAGCTGAGGCCGTGTCATGTTTGACATGCTCATTCAGTGCAGTCACTGCTTCAGCTGGCTGCAGGGTTTTCCTCAGACGTTGAGGGTACATTTTTAAAACCCACATATATCAAGGTCCTGTTCTGCTATTGGAGGAGGCATAGATACAAAGTCCTTAAGATAATCCTGAAAGTGAGTTACAGATACACATACTTACTACTTATATATGTAAAATATAAAACAGCTTTGTAAAACCTGAAATTATCTTTAGGGTTTAATTTAGTTTAATGTGTTTGAAGTAAGAATTGAATCAACCCAGAGTCCTTTCTTTCAGTTTTCAGACTCTTAAAGATTAAGTTGTCATTGTAGGATTAGGATCTTAACAGCTGTTGTAATATTTGGTTTAACTTGAGAAAGACGTGCTGATACTTGCAAGTACCTGGAATTGCAAACCATATGACATAATCTGTCTTTAAAAAAGTAAAACCGGTTTTAAACCAAGAAGAATCCTGTTGAGATATGAATCTTTCTCTTAGAAAGCCATAAATTCTCTCACACACCCGCTCTCACCCATTTCTTTCATGATTTGAAACTCTATCGTTTCTTTTAATGACTCACTCCTTTTCTTCTCGCAGCTGTAACTGCAACGCACAGACACCACCCACGATGAAGGTGGCGGTAGCAGGCGACCAGAGTTACCTCAGCACCATCCTGAGGTTCTTTGTGGAGCAGCTGGCCAACAAGACACCTGACTGGCTCAGTTACATACGCTTCCTGGTGATCCCCATAGGTAAGTCACCCAGGATTAGTACAAACCATGCTGACGTGCTGCATATTTTCAACATCTGTTTTACACTTGAAGTTTTGCTTTGCTCTCGTGCACAGGTTCTCACCCCCTGGCAAAGTATGTGGCCTCCTTTGACAGCAGGTTCAACAGCATCTTTATGGACACTGCATGGAGGGAGCTGTTCTGCAGGACGGAACGGCCCGCCTCAGGTAGGATGCATAGCTCTGGTGTCTGGCTACAAAGCAAGTCTGTTTGTCTAATGTTCAGCCAACTTGAAAGGGAAAGAAATGAGGTCAAAGCATGGGTCAAAGGCTGATGGATGGGAAGAAGAGATTTCATCTAATGGCCAAAGACACAGATGGCATGCTTTAGTGTAGCTTTACATCAGGGCACCACTCCCTGTAAACTGTCTCCACCAATCCTGAGTTAGATATTTACCCCGTATTTGAAAGAATTGTGTGTAACATTAAAAATTAAAAAAAATTCTCATTAGAGAATGAGATTGTACATCTTGTGGGTTTATTCACTTTGTATGTATCTCTGACGATTAAAGTTTTAACACTTGTTACAGTTTGCCACAGCCAGTAAAATATTCAAATGTCGGAGTAAACCAGGAGGCCAAAATCAAGACATTTCCATTATTCAGCTCTTTTTTTGGGGACTATTTTCTAGATTGAAAGCTCTTTTTCTGTTCGGTTTGCTTTTAACAGACTTTCAGTTTATGAATCTAACAGTCACATGCACACACATCCATTCTATTCCCGTCCTTTTTGTCAATTCTCACTTGTTCTGCCCAAACAAGTCTGATAATCTTCACCCTTCCCCACCTTTTAATTCACTTAATTTACGCCCCATAGGTGCAACAGTTACAGTTCCACAGGCTATATTGAATCACCTCAAAAGGGATTCCATGCAAAACATAAAAGATAAAATATGACATAAGAGACTGGATAAGATCTGGATGTGAGTGCTTTCTTTCACACGACAGAATAGGTTTTAAGTGCAACAAGGGAATAGGTCCAAATAAATTAACGCTGCATGTTTCCACATTTCAGGTTCCCAAAAAAATGTATGCCAGACTGCACGTGGCCTTCTATTTGACACACAATTTATCTCGTCTGTCACATGGCTGACTTAACCCAAGTTTTAATGACATTTTACGCCCAGCACCTCCGTCTCTTTAACTTGGAGGAATGAAAATGATTAATGCGCAGTCTTAGTAGCGATCTGCCGTATTTGAAAATTGGATTTTGCGTCGAATTGTCTCGCAGCCTGTTAGTCAGATATGGAACAGTGTAATGTTGTTAACAAGCCTTCTCTGGTCTCTGCAGATAACATAGATGTAGCAGGACGAGTCTTTCAGTATCTGGCAGGGGCCAACGTGTCCCACCAGTTCCCCATCTCAGAAGCCATGCTCACCTACAAACAAAAGAGGTAAAGTCACTTTGATTATTTCATTTTGAGCATACTCATGTACTGCATATGTTCGTGTGTACGCATGTATATTTTTGTGCTTTTTTTGTGCTCTGCCTGTTGGAATGATCTCTAAGTTGCGTACTGATATTAATGTTCAGTTTATTCCCATTAGAATTGAGTCCTTGAACAAATATGGCTATGACTGATCATCAGTTGAACTGCATGAGAAGATGCATATGCATGCAAGCGGACACATATTCAATACACACATACAAGATGCTGTGATGTGTGATGATAAACCATCAGTTCAATTGTTACTGCAGTCACACATGTTCATTCTGACATGAACGAGTCCAGAAGACGAAGGTTCTTAATTCCACGTTTTGCTCAAAGGTTTATGACTGATTATTAAATTAGATAGAGAGCAGAGGTTCAGTTTTCACGTCAGCACAGCCGAGCAGACGAACACAGACGCACTCAACAAACAGGCCGTTGCATATTTGTGTGCATTTGTTTCTGTCCTTTCTGAGGTTTGACCAAACCCTTCCCCTCTTTGTAAGAGTGGCATCCTATTGGTCAGAAGGTACTAAATACAACATTTACACAGTTTTAACACTGTTGCATTCCTTCTTCCCCCTTTCCTCCTTTCCCCCTTTGATTTGCATTCAAGGAAAAGGAGTTTGTATTTTGATTTTTACATCAGGTATCTAATTCAACTCTCGTTTTGTTTTGCCCTCCTTATTCTCTCTCCTCCATTTGGCTTGAGCTCCTTGCTGTGTCTTAACATTTCCCTTCTCACACTCGATAATCACTGTAACTTCACTCTGCACTCTGTCCTGACTTGTGTCTTTGGTTCGGTGTGACTTTGATTCTTACTTTGTCGTCTGTGTTGTTGCTGTGAAGATTTGCCTAACAACCTTTAAAAATAACCACAAATAATCACAAAGTGAAATGTTTTTTTTTGTTTTTCTGTTGATTTTGTTTTTTGTTTTTCTGGCTCCTGTATCCAACAATATCAGTGTCACGTACGACGTTGAATGAATAGTGTCGTTTTTTTTAGTCAGTGGAATTTTGGTTTCAGATTTTCTATTGATTTTAAAAGTGATCTCAAGATGTGTATTGGTTTGCCCTCAGGAGTGGCTACATAATTATGAATCAGCTGCTCAATATTATTGACTGCTACAAAGCCAAAGACACATTTAATCAGTCAAGAAGTTAATAACGTTGTTAATGGTAATATCTCCCATTCATTCCAAACTCTCTCATATAATATACATTTTTGGGAGTTGTGTTCCAGCTCGTGAGGCTACACATGATAAACTTCCTGTTTACACTGTTGATTGGTTTCAGTTGGACGGCGATGCCGATGTTTCCTGCATTATTACTTAAGTTCTTTCTTGCAAAGACATGTCCTAATTAGATTTAGTAAATCACTAGTTTGTAAGTAGCTACTTATTACTCTTTACATCACTTAAATATAGTGATATAATACAGCACTGACGCTCAATTGCTGGGGAGTCTGGTCCTGTTTAAGCTCTGGAGTCAGCAGTGTGGCTCATCTTCTTGTTGTTTGCTGTTGGTGCCATCTGTTTTTAAGGCGCATCATAGACTCGCCGGCTAGTTTAGGAGTTGCAGCACATGTTTGAGGACATTTGCAGAAAGATGACAGTATTTCACCTCTTCTCTGTCGGGTCACTAGATGCATTTTTGCTTTTTTCAAGCTGTCGTTGTGGTCTGGATATCTATTAGATACTGACATCGGCCGCTGCACCTACGTTCCTATCTGTATTGTGAACCGGTCATGCTGTGTAGTAGTGTCAAGTAGCCACACTGTTAATACAGCTGGGCGTAATCTATCTCTTGTATAATGTATAATTATAGCTCTCTTATCCTGACACTGACTGATAAGAAAGACTCTTCTTTTGGTTGTAAGGAGCGGTCCTCTCATTCATCTCATTGTAACGTGACACCCCCCCTCCCCGAGATGACCCCATTGCACCCAAACCAGTCATGTGCCATTTCTGCTGCGATGGGACATGGTGCAGGCCATGCCACTGCCATCCTCCCTCCAGGACCATTGAGTGTTCATGTGCACCTCTGGAGTGTTGAAGTGTTCAAACTCACCTCTGAGCATACTCACAGCCTCTCTACTCTGTCTGTTTACAGCCCTGATGAGGACTCATGTCAGAAATTTGTGCCATTTATTGGGGTAAGAATTGATTTCCCTGTGACAGACAGAATTGTTCATAAATTGTGTTTAATTTAGTTTCACACTGAAACCTTTTTTTTTTTTTATTCCTGCAGGTTGTGAAAGTTGGAATTGTAGAGCAAAGTCTTTCAACTTCAGGTAAGAGGGACATTTGTGTTGCTATGACAGCTGCTCACTGTATAGATATTCATATTTATTTTACATCAAGCAATACATTTTTTTTCAGCATATAATCCACTAAAACTTGTGTTTGATATTTTCTTTCTCCCCAATTTGTAGTGGACTCAGATGATGCCATGGGGGTCAACACAAGCATCCTGTCCTCCCCAACGCCTCCATCGGCTGGTCCGTATGGGAAGGAGATTGGGGGCACTCCTCCACAGTCTCCCTCTGTGTCCACCGCCCTTTCAGGAGCTGGGTACGTCAAAAACACACATAATTATCAAGAATTAAACGACATCCTCTACATGCTTTTTCTATCATACATTGAGCTGCCTTTTGGTTGCTGTGGTGTACAATAAACACATTTCTCTGTGGCGTTTCTGACTTTTCCTGTTTTCCTTTTGTAGTTCTCCGTGTTCGGGCAGTGAAGTGATGGGGCTCCAGGTGGATTACTGGACGTGGCAAGGCCCGGAAAAGAAGAAAGAAGGAGAGAAGAGAGACGTGGGACTGAAGAACACCCTGAAGAGCAACTTCCGTTCACTGCAAGTCAGCCGCCTGCCTTGTGGAGGGGAACTCACCCCTCCACCCAGCATGGCCATGACTGTAGTCACCAAGGAAAAGAACAAGAAAGGTAGTCAACATAGAAATCCTCGTGAAGAAAAGAGTCGGAATGAATAATCTTTTTTGTTCTATACAATCTTCCTAAATTTTGTACCTAATCTACCCACAATTCAACTGATGACCAACAGTCCAGTCAGATTCAGGTGCATTTTGCTAGTAGCAGCTAATATAGCCTTGAGATGAGGAACAGGGGTGTGGTAAGCTCACTTCTTTCTAACTCCACACCTCCAGATTTCTTTTATTTTGTACTTGTCCCAACCGAACTAGACGGTGACTCAAGTGACATCACTTGACATCACTTGACATCACTTGAGGTAATGAATCAGACTCTACACAGCTCTGGAGCAACAAAATAAACAGTACAACTTATTTATTTTAGTAGTACTCTCTGACATCTGGAAACACTAAAATCAATGGAACTCCCTTTTGTGTACAAAAGAAAACAAAACTTGAAGAAAATGTGTTCACTAACTCCTCTTACTCCCTGTTTGATTTCCCAGTGATTTTTCTCAGCAAGAAACCCAAGGAGAAAGAGCTGGACTCTAAGAGCCAAGTGATTGATGGTATCAGCAGGTTGATCTGCACAGCCAAGCACCAGCACACGATGCTGAGAGGTAAGACGGACGTGAACACACAACCCCACAGCTGGAGCTATACTGCCATCTGGTGTTGATGTCAGGAACGTCTTCGGTATTAAATAAGAGCAGTGATGTAAATAAAGAATTATGTATGCTATGACAGCTGTCGTTGCAAATTCCCAAGTATCCATTACGATATTTTTAATGCATTAACTATCACCCTTCTTTGTCCCTTAGTCACTATTGATGGAGTGGAGTGGCACGATGTGAAGTTTTTCCAGCTCGCTGCCCAGTGGCCAACACATGTCAAGCATTTCCCGGTGGGAATCTTTGGTTACACTAAGCCCGTGTGACCCTGGCTGCCATCCACCCAACCGCCACCAGACTCTCCGCTGCACTTGTCTCACCGAGAGGCTACAGAGAATTCGAGGGAAAAAAAAAACGGCAGTAATAGTTTTCCTGTGGAAATCTTGCTGACTCACAAGCACGTGTTCAATACACAAAATGTTCATGTTGTCAATTTGATGTTTTTGATGTTGTTGGGTGTTGTTGTTGTTTTTTACACACTACAAAAAGAACAAGTACTATTTTGTAAGATTTGTGCTACCGCCTCGGAGGTATTTTGAGGTTTTTGACAATTTGCCACATTTCGATAATGGCAGCTGTGTTTGCACTTTGTTTTTGTTAACATTTTATTATTTCTGTGAAATCCTACATTTATTGTTACTCTATAGACAATGGAGGAGTGTGATGGTGATGTGCAGTGGCGTGTGTGAGATTGTTTGAGACAGTGTTTGTGTTTGTTGTTGAAAGTTGGAATATTGCTGTGAATCTAGATGGAATCCTTCTCTTCTAACTCAGTGCTCAGTTTTCTTACTCGTCCCTTTACTTTCTGAAAAAGGTAAATTTTTATAGAAAGGAACACAAGTTCTTTTTTTTCTTCTTTTTTTGCCTCGTTGCTTTTAAGCACACTGTGTACCTAACGCAAATCAAAAAAACAAAACAAAAAAACAACTCAAGCAAGGTATTTTTGAAGGTAGCTATAACGAATGTAGCTATGACACATTTGTAACGTGTGCACAGTTCATCCGATCAGTTTGTTATTGTAAGTGCTGAAGATTTTGTATTGCTGTTAGTGTACATTCAGACTGTACAGTAACACCCATATAGAAGCAGGGTAACACGACACACACACACACACACACACACACACACACACACAAAACAACATATTTCAACTATCAACAGCTGAATGCCAAATTAAGTTGTGACTGTGTGAACTGTCTTATTGTTTCAAGGTCCTGAATTGTTTTTCAGTTTTCCACCCGCCTCTGTTAGGTTTTTAACAGCATTCATTTGGTGAACACTGCCACCGCATGTTCAGCTTGATGTAATGGCCCACAGACCCACATAACTTAAAACAAATACTGGATTTCTCCATTTGTTCAGTGACGTGCCAATGTCAAGTTTGTTTTATAGTCTAACCACCAGAGCTCTTGGCTTGGCCGACTTTCATAGTATGTTACACTGATAAATTGTACATTTAATGCATTTGTGGTCCCTGTGGAGATCAGTATTAAGATTACTGAGCTATGAATTTTGACAAATTAGTGCTCTACATTTGGCCAAATGTAAAAACCCATTAAGCAATTACAAGACGTGTGCACATTGTAACCAAGCAATTACTGTTGTGTCCTTTGAATACAGCTTCACCGTGGCTGGACATGCAGATAGCACCTAACCTCCAACATACTGACATGTTGGTTGTTTAGTATTGTGCAGGCCTGACATGGGAAATATCTCAGATGAGTAGGTCCGACTTGAAACATGGTTTGACAGTAGTGTCGAGCGCAATGCAAGTATTGAATTGCTTTTTAAAATAGGATGAAAAATGTATGGAGTCTAAGTCACTGCCTATGTGTGTCTGTGTAGGTGTGCTATATGTTTGATGGTACTCCCTGAATAGTGTTAACGTGAAACTTTTGCAATAGGAAACCTTTGGACAAAGGGCCTTCTGTATGAGTTTGTTGTTGCTTTTTATAAAGTGAAGACTTACAAGCTTTGATAGGCTGGCTTTTTTTAGTATTGTATAGAAATATATACAAGATGTATTATTGTGAAATCCCCCCCCTCCCACTAAATTGAAAGCACAAATAGCTTACCTTTATTTCACAACATAAATGCCAAATATATTTCCAGAACTCATAACTATGAAATTAACTTGTACAATGCAAACACTATTAGGTATGTCATTTCTCATACATTTCCCTCACTTTGTAATGCACTTTCATGTGGTTTTATACACATTTTAACTCGAATTTGGGACACACTTTGGTTTTGAGGTGAAGTGATAGAGGTGTTTGAAACGTAAACCACTACCTATAGTCTGACAGAAGGCTGTTTTGTTTTCCCAAAATGACCCTTTTTCCATTATAGACGATATGTTTATGTTGATGGGTTAAAGCGTCCTATGAGGTCTGAAATGCCACCGTGGCTGTCTGTTACTTAAATGTTTTGCCACTTGATGTTGAAAAAGCTTATTCTGCAGCTACCACCATACGTGTCTGCCTGTGACTTATACAGTCAAGTTTTCTTGTCTCCTGCTTTTTGAAGGGTTCACTATCTTCTCTTAGTTGGGAGACCAACTGGCCCTTACATTGTAAAACTCGGGGCTGTGTGTGAAGTGTTAGCCAGGGCAGAGTTGTTTGAGGGAATTTGTCATGTGAGTTAGCCTTTTAAATACTAAACGGGCATAACGACAAGCATATTTCAATGTATTTGACCTCGATTTTTTTTTTTTTTTCTTCCCTAAATCTAGAGGTAGCATGGGGGTGTTTTGCAAGACAGGATCAATGAGCAGGCATGCTCACTTTGGCAACGCAAAAAAAGAATTAACTTCTAACATCAGTGTTAATGTTTCTCATTGATAGTCAAACTACAAACACAACATGCCATCTCATTGCTCCTATTACTTGAAATGCCACCCAGTGTCTTTGCACAAACCCTATTTTAAATGACATGACAGTATTTTTAAATTTACCACTAAAAATATGGGTTACTCTGCATGTTTTACTATAGATGTAAATATGTTTTGGATTTTTATATTGTTTTGTTTCTTTCCATGCTCTCACAAGCAGTTGTGTTTAATAAAAATTTTTAATCTTCTGTACAAACAGCTCGTCTTTATTCATGTTTTTCTCTCTGAACAATCCGTTCCATTTCACTGTAAGGACCAATAATTAATACAAGGTGATATGCAATATGCAAGAGACAACAATCTTCACAGTCCCAAACATGTCCAGACTCCTGTGTTATTTAGCTGAGATCGAGGGCAGGTTGACGTAAGTCTTCATCGGAGGCAGTGGTTTAATCTTGCGTCCTGCCCAGCCTCCCTTTCTCTGCCACAAGCCGCTCGAAGGGCGAATGCCAAGCCAGCGATTGCGACCAGCTTTTCCGATGATCCGTTTATTGTGGTCAATGTTGGACACGCGGCCCACCGTTACCATGCAGGTCTCCAGTACCTGTGTGTATATGTGTGTAAGGATGATAAGTATCAGTTCAGAGCAGAATGCGGTTTGAATGACAGACAGACGGTAAAATCTTAATCCAGGTAAACTCACCTGAACCTGCTGCTTCGATGGAAGCTGAACGATTGCTGTTCCGTTTACTTTACGGAGCAAAACACCACTTGTGCCTGCAAACAAATACAACATTGAGTTTAGAATAAAAGACATTTTACAGCAGCTATTACCAAGCTCTAAAGGCTTTTAAGAAACGCTGGACAGAAACATGTTAATAACAGATCACCTGCAGCACGGATGTACTCTGAACCCTTCCCTGGTTGTATCTCCAGGTTGTTCACCAGTGTTCCCACAGGAAGAGCTCCCAGTGGGTATGCGTCCCCCTCATTGGCTGAGACTGCAGAGTAAAACAAAACGATAACGTGTAATGAACTGTCAGAAATCCACCAAGTCTTTGCTTCCATCATCTCAAGGGAAGGTCCATACCTGCCATGCGTCCAATAACTCCTGATGTTTTAATGATGTCTCCAGCCTGCATGTTCTCGGTCGCGATGATCCATCTTTTCCGGTTTCCTCCAGCTACCAGAGCAATGTCAGCAGATCTGTGAAGATAACACAGATCACGGACGTGTTCGTAAACTTCAGCATGCACGTTAATAAAAATCCTGTGTGGTGAAAACTGGTCTCACCTGCACGGGTCGTATCGCACTTCAACAACCTTCTCGTCAAAAGGCTGGGTCTCTTTGTCTTCTTCATAGCGCAGTCGCTGAAAGTCTATACACCGGTATCTTTGTTTATGGCCACCACCGATGCCGTGCGTCCGTATCCTTCCTGTGTAGGAAGATGAGCGGCTCTTTTCAAATGCCTCTCAAAGTGCTGGAGGCCCTCGACCCGAGGCTAAACTTGACTTCTGATTGATCAGTTGGGAAATTATTCTTAGGTGATTCCCATAAAACGCTCAAACAGGTGCTTTTCATGTCAAACTTTAGTTTATTATCGATTATTTGGCCCATTATTTTGTCATTTAACTGATTTATCATTTTGGTCTATAAAATCTTCAGATTAATTGCCAAACAAGATCCATTCTCCAGCCCTGCTTACAAAAAAACACAACCACATTTCACTTCTTTACTGTGTACCTGAGTGATCTCTGCCTCCTGTCTTTTTCATCCCTATAGGCTTGATGGTGTACTTCTCCCTCTGCTTCCAAAATGTCCTGTTCTGATCCAGAGAGGCTGTGGTGAGGAATCCTCTGCACTGTCCACTGATCGCACCAGGCAGCCGAGTTCCCAGCTCCAGCTTAGTTAGTGCTGTGACTGCCTGTCGACACAAAACGCAGACACACACACACACATACACACACACATACATATATACACACATTACACACATACACACACACACCTTACAGCTCAGTATTTGTGGTGATTCTGCGGTGTGACTGACAGGCTGCGGATGTTTACCTGAGAGGAGAGCACAGCAGGCTGGGAGACAGTCAGGGAGCGCAGAGCTCGAGTTAGACACGACACCGCCATCATAACAACGTCCTCCTGACAGCTGAGAGGAGAAGACAGGAGAGGAGAAGACAGGAGAGGAGAAGAGAGGAAAGAGGAGGAGGAGACAGGAGAGGAGGAGAGAGGAGAGAAGAGGAGGAGACAGCAGAGGAGAAGAGAGGAGGATAGAGGAGAGGAGGAGACAGGAGAGGAGAGAAGAGGAGGAGAGAGGAGAGAAGAGGAGGAGAGAGGAGAGAAGAGGAGGAGACAGGAGAGGAGAGAAGAGGAGGAGACAGGAGAGGAGAAGAGAGGAGGAGACAGGAGAGGAGAGAGGAGAGAAGAGGAGGAGAGATGAGAGGAGAGGAGAGGAGGAGACAGGAGAGGAGAAGAGGAGAGGAGGAGAGAGGAGAGGAGAGGTTGACAGCTGATAGTTCAGTGACGCTTCACTGTGTCCAACACAGTCAACAAACAGCTCTTTCTTTAATTCCCTTTGTCACTTACTTTGGGCTCGTTTCTAAATAACCATCACGTGCCACACTTCATTAAACCTCTGCTGTTGTTCCTGCGCTGTCATCACTATGCACCGAGTCAACGTGAGCTGCCGCCTAGCTTAGTCTGAATCCAGCGAAGTCTCGGCTCATTAACCGTCTCCTGCTTTAATGAACTCATGAACTAAAGCACCACACGTGTCGTTTTTGCTGTTGGTGCCGATCGGTTTTTTCAGCTCAATACAAATCTCACCGCTAGTTTTCGCGTTGCCCCGCCCTTTTTTGCTTACCTTTGTCAGAAAGGATGGACGGTATTTCACCTCTTCTCTGTCGGTCACTAGAATGCATTTTGCTTTGTTCAAGCTGTCGTTGTTGTCTGGATATGTATTAGATACTGACAATCGGCCGCTGCACCTACCTTCCTATCTGTATGTGAACCTGTCCATGCTGTTAGTATTGTCAAGTAGCCACACTGTTAATACAGCTGGGCGAATATACACTTGATAAGTAAATTATAGCTCTCTTATCCTGACACTGACTAATAAGAAAGACTCTCTTTGTTGTAATGAGCGGTCCTCTCATTCTCTCATTGTAACGGTGGAAACCCCCCCCCCCCCCGAGATGACCCCATTGCACCCAAACAAAGTCATTGCCATTTCTGCTGCGATGGGACATGGGCAGGCCAGCCACTTGCCACCCTCCTCCAGGACCATTGATTGTTCCATTGGCACCTCTGGAGTGTTTTAAGTGTTCAAACTCACCTCGTGAGCATACCACAGCCTCATCTACTCTGGTCTGTTTTTACAGCCCCCGATGAGGACTGCGAGTCAGAGAATTTGTGGCCATTTATTGGGGTAAGAATTGATTTCCCTGTGACATGACAGAATTATTCATTGAAATGTGTTTGAATTTAGTTTTCACACTGAAACCTTTTTTTTTAGTCACTTGCAGGTTTGAAAGTTGAATTGTAGTAGCAAAGTCTTCTTCAAACTTCAGGGAAGAGGGACATGTGTTGGGTTTGCTTATGACGAAATCTAAAAAAAAAAACACAGCTTCCACTCACTGTATAGATTATTTTACGTACAAATTTTTTTATTCAGCCAGATCGCAATGGAAACTTTGTGTTTGATAATTCTTTTCCTTCTCCCAAATGTTGTAGGTGACGCAGAGTGATGCCATGGGGGTTCAACACAAGCATCCTTCCGCCTCCAACAGCCTCCATCCGGCTGGTCCGTATGGGAAGGAGATTGGGGGCACTCTCCACAGTCTCCCTCTGTGTCCACCGCGCCGTTTCATGAGCTGGTACGTCAAAAACACACACATGATTTCAAAACAAAAAACGACATACCTCTACATGCTTTTTTCGGTCATACTGGAGCTGCCGTTTGTTTGGTTGCTGGGTGTACAATAAACACATTTCTCTGTGGCGTTTTCTGACTTTTCCTGTTTTTCCCTTTTGTAGTTCTCCGGGTTCGCGGGCAGTGAAGTGAGGGGCTGCCAGGTGGATGACTGGACGTGGCAAGGCCCGGAAAGAAGAAGAAGAGGAGAAGAAGACGTGGGACTGAAGAACACACCCTGAAAGCAACGTCCGTTCACTGCAAAAAGTCAGGCCGCCTGCTTGTGGAGGGGAACCTACCCCTCCAACCCACATGGCCCATGACTGTAGTCACCAATGAAGGAACAAGAAAGGTACTCAACATAGAAATCCCGGAAGAAAGAGGCTGAAAGAAAATCTTTTTGTTCTATACAGTCTGTCTAAAGTTTTGTATCTAATCTAACCCACAATCAAACTGACTGACCAACATCCAGTCAGAGTCCAGGTGCATTATGCTATTAGCATCTAATAAGCCATGAGATGAGGAACAGGGGTGGGGTAAGGCTCACTTCTTTGCTAACCCACACCATCCAGATTTCTTTTTATTTTGTACTTGTCCCAACGAACTAACGGTTACTCATGACAGTCACTTGACATCACTTGAGGTAATGATCAGACTCTACACAGCCCCTCTGGAGCACAAAATAAACACAGTACAAACTTATTATTTCAGTAGTATTCTGACATCGGAAACACTAAAATCAATGGAACTCCCGTTTGGATGTATCAAAAGAAAAACAAAACGTGAAAAATGTGTGTTTCCAGCTAACGGTCCTCTTACTCCCGGTTTGATTCTCCATTGATTTTCTCAGCAAAAAACCCAAGGAGAAAGAGCTGGACTCTCAAAGCGAGTGCAATGATGATGGTATCAGCAGGGTTGAATCGGCACACCAAGCACCAGCAGCACGATCCTGAGATGTAAACTGAACGTGAACACACAACCCGCCACAGCCGGGAGCTTACTGCCACCTGGTGTTGATGTCAGGAAACGGTCTTCGGGTATTAAATGAGCAGTGAAAATGTAAATAGAGAATTATTTGCTCGAGTGTAGCAGCGGTCCGTGCAGAAGTTCCAGTATCCTTACGGCATATTTTTAATGGCTGTTAAACTAGCGACCCTGTCTGTGTCCCCTAGTCATATGTGACTGGAGTGGAGTGGCACAGCGATATGAGTTTTTTCCCTCGCTGCCCAGTGGCCAACACATGTAAAAGCAATTTCCCGGTGGGAATCTTGGTGGTTACAGCTAAGCCGTGTGACCCTGGCTGCATCCACACCAACCGCCACCAGACCTACCGCTATCTTGTCTCACCACCGATAGAGCGAGGAAATTCGAGGGAAAAAAAAAGCAGTAATAGTGTTTCCTGGGAAATCTTGCTGCTCACAGCACGTGGGGGGTTCAATACACAAAATGTTCAGTGTTCAAGTTTGTATAGATTTTGATGTTGTGAGGTGTTGATTTTGGTTTTAACACACTCACAAAAGAGAACAACGTACTAGTTTTGTATGATTGTGTGCTACCCCCGCCCTCGGAGGTATTTGGTTTGTGACATTTGGCCACATGTTCCGATAATGGGCAGCTGTGTTGTCACTTTGGTGTTTTTTGTTACATTTTATTATTTCTGTGAATCGCCTACATTTATTGTTACTCTATAGACACTGGAGGAGTGTGATGGTGATGTGCATGGCGTGTGGTGTAGATTGGTTTGAGACGTGTTTGTGTTTGTTGTCTGAAATTGGAATATTGCTGTGAATCTAATGGAATCTTCTCTCTCAACTCATGCTCATCTTTTCTTGACATCGGTCCCTTTACTTTCTGAAAAAGGTAAATTTTTTATAGAAAGGAACACAGTTCTTTTTTTTTCTTTTTGTGCTACTTGCATTGCGTTTTAAAGCACCCAGTGTAGTACCTACAACGCAATCAAAAATAAACAAAACAAAAAAACCAACTCAATCAAGGTAATTTTTGAAGGTAGCTAAGAATGAATGTAGCTATTGACACATCTTGCTAACGTGTCAACATTCATACCGATCACTTTGTGTTATTTGTAAGTGCGTTGAAGATTTTGTATTCGCTGTTAGTGGTATCACTATCAGACTGTACAGTAACACCCATATAGAAGCGGGTAACACGACACACAAACGACACACAACAACACCAAAAACATACGATTCAACTACAACAGCTGAAGATGCCAAAAGTTAAGTTGTGACTGTGTGAACTGTCCTTATGGCTATTCAAAGTCCTGAAAGTTTGTTTTTCAGGTGTCCACCCGCCCTCTGTTAGTTTTTAACAGACATTCATTGTGGGAACACTGGCCGAAACCAAACACCATGTCTTCAGCTTGATGTAATGGCCCACAGACCCACAATAACTTAAAGACAAATACTGGATTTTACTTCCATTTTGTTTCAGTGACTGCCAATGGTCAAGTTGTTTTATAGAGTCTAACAACCAAGCTCTTGGCTTGGCCGACTTTCATAGTATGTTAACTGATAAATTGTACATTTAATTAATGCATTTGTGGGTCCCCTGTGGAACAGTATTAGATACTGAGCATTAGAATTTTGACAAATTAGTGCTCTACATTTGCCAATGTAAACCCATTTAAGCAATTCAAGACGTGTGCACATTGTACCAAGCAATATACTGTGTGGTCCTTTGAATACAGGCTTCAACCAACCGTAGGCTGGATCAATCAGAAGCACCCATAACCCTAACACTCAGCATCTGACATGTTAATAGTTGTTGTTTAGTATTGGGCAGGCCTGACATGGGAAATCTAGAGAATGATAGGGATCCGACTTGAACATGGTTTGACAGTAGTTGTCGAGTCGGCAAAAGCAAGTATTGTGAATTGGCTTGTTTAAAACTAGGAAACAAATGTATGGAGTCTAGTCACTGCCATATGTGGCTCTGTGTAGGCTGTGCTATATGTTTAGTGTACATCGTGCATGAATAGTGGTAACACGTAGAAACTTTTGCAATAGGAAACCTTTGGACAAAGGCCTTCTGTAGAGTTTTGTTTTTGCTTTTATAAAGTCAAGAGACTTACAGCTTTGATAGGCTGGCTTTTTGTTTAGTATTTGTTAGAACAATAATACAAGATGTTATTAGTGTGAAGCCCACCCCCCCCCCTCCCCTAAATCTGAAAGCACAAATAGCTTTACCTTAATTTCACAACATAAAATGCCAAATAATATTTACCATGAAAACTCATAACTGATGAAATTAACTGGTACAAATAGCAACACGATTAGGTATTGGTCATTTCCAGACAGTTCCCGACTAGTAAAGCGGGACTCAGTAAGGGAAGGGGGAGAATTTTAAAGGCTAAGAATTGTGGGGACACACCTGGGTTTTTGAGGTGAAATGATAGAGGTGGTTTGAAACAACGTAAACCACTACCTATAGTGGACAGAGGCTGTTTTGGTTGTTCCTTCCAAAATGACCGGGTGATATTTTTCTTTCATATGACAGATATGTGTTATGTTGATGGTGTTAAAGCGTCATAGGGTCTGAAATGCCACCCTGAGTGGCTGTCGGTTTACTTAATGTTGTTGGTCCACTTGGATGTTGGAAAAGCTTATTCTGCTACTACCAACATACGTGTCTGCCCTGTGACTTATACAGTCAAGTGTTCTCTGTCTCCTGCTTTTGAAGGGTTTCACTATCTCTCTAGGTTGTGGGAGACGCAACTGCCCTTACATTGTAGGAAAACTCGGGGCGTGTGGTGAGTGTTAGCCAGGGCAGTTGTTTGACGGGAATCCTTGTATGTTCGAGTGTTAGCCTTTAAATACTAAATCGGGCATAACGACATGCATATTCAATTATTTACGTGATTTTTTTTTTGTTTTTTTTCTTTACCCTAAATCAGAGGTAGGCATGGGGGTGTTTTTGCAAGACAGGATCAATGAGAGGCATGCTCACTTTTGGCACTGCAAAAAAAAGAATAGCTTCTGAATCTCATGTGTTAATGTTTTCTCGATTGAAAGTCAAACTACAACACAACATGCGGACCATCTCATTGCGCCTATTAACTGAAATGCACGCGCCCCGTGCTGTTAGCCACAACCCTAGTATTTAATGACATGACAGTTTTTTAAATTTTACCACTAAAATAGGGTGTACTCTGCATGTTTTACGATAGATGTAAATATGTTTTTGGGACTTTTCTATAATTGTTTTTTGTTTCTTCTTTCCATGCCTCACAAACATATGTGGTTTAATAACAAATTTTCCAATCTTCGTACAAACACTCGTCTTTATTCATGTTTTCTTCTCTCTAACACCTGTGGTTCCATTTCGCTATTAGGACAACCAATAATAATAATCCAAGAGGTGATTATATCAGAGACAACAACTTCACAGTCCCAACCATGTCCAGACTCATGTGTTAAAGCTGTAGATCGAGGAGGTTGGACGTCAGGTCTTCATCGGAGTGCAGTGGTTTACATCTGTGCGTCCTGCCCAGCCTCCCTTTCCCTTCGCTCTGCCACAACCCGATCGAAGGGCGAAGCCAAGCAAGCGATTGCGACCCGCTTTTCCCCAGATCACGTTTTATTGGTCAATGTTGGACAAACGCGGCCCAGCCGTTACCATGCAGGTCCTCCAGGTACCTGTGTGGGGAAGGGTGATAAGTAGTCAGTTCAATGAGCTATGACGGTTTGAATGACAGAACGGTCAAATCTTAATCCAGGTAAACTCTACCTGACCTGCTGCTTTCGATGGAACTGAACGTTGCGTGTTTCCGTTTACTTTACGGAGGCAAAACACTCACTGTGTGTGTTCCGGCAAACAAATACAACATTTCGTTTATAAGTAAAAGACACGTTACAGCGCTCGATTACCAAGTCTAAGCATTTTAAGAAACGCTGGACAGAAAGACATGTTTATAACAATTACACTCTGCAGCACCGGAGTAACTCTGAACCCTTCCCTGGTTGTATCTCCAGGTTGTGTCCCATGGTCCCCAAGGAAGAGCTCCAGGGGGTTGCGTCCCCCTCATTGCTAGACTGCATGAGTAAAACAAAACTCGATAATGTGGTAAAATGAACTTCCAGAAATCCACCAAGTCTTTGCTTTCCAATCATCTCACAGGTAAGGTCCATCCTGCCCATGTCGTCCAATACTACGCCCTGATGGTTTAATGAGGTCTCCAGCCTGCAGGTTCTCGGTCGCTATGATCCATCTTTTCCTTCCTTTCGCGTTTTCCGGCGTTCCGCTCCCAGCTACCAAGGCAATGTCAGCAGATCGGTGAATAACACAGATGTAGGACCTGTTCGTAAACTTCAGCAGGCACGTTAATAAAAATCCTGTGTGGTGAAAACTGGATCTCACCTGCCGGGTCGTAGCGCACTCAACAACCTTCTACGTCAAAAGTGCTGGGTCTCTTTGGTCTTCTTCATAAGCGCAGTCGCTGAAAGTCGTACCGTATATACACCGGTAATCTTGTTATATGGCCACCACCGATGCAGTGTGGTCCCGTAATCCGTCCTGTGTAGAAAGATGAGCAAGCTATTTTCAAATGCATCTAAAGTGCTGGAGGGCCTCGACCTGAGGGCTAACTTGACTCTGATTGATCAGTTGGGAAATTATTCTTTAGGGATTCCCTAAACCTCAAACAGGTGCTGTATTTCATGTCAAACTTTAGTTTATTATCGATGTATTTGGCCCATTATTTTGTCATTTAACTGATGTAATCATTTTGGGTCTATAATCTTCAGATGTAATTTGCTCAAACCAGATCCATTCGTCCAGCCCTGCTTACAAAAAAACAGCAACCACCATTTCACCTTTTCACTGGCGTAACCTGAGTGATCTCGGGCCTCCTGTCTGTTGTCAATCCACACTAGTAGGCTTGATGGTGTACTTCTCCCGTGGCTTCCAAGTCCTGTGTCTGATCGCAGAAGCTGTTGGGTGAGGCAATCCTCTGCACTGTCCACTGATCGCACCAGGCAGCCGAGTTCCACAGCGCCAGCTTAGTTAGTGCTGGTGACTCCTGTGGCCCAAAGCCACAGCGAACACAGACACACACACACACACACACACACACACACACATACACAAACATACATACATACATACATACACACACATTACACACACATACATAATTACACACACACCTACACTCAGTATTTTGGGTGATGTCTGCTGTGGGACTGTACAGGTCTGGGATGTTTCCTGAGAAGGAGAGCAAAGGCAGGACTGGGAGACAGTCAGGGAGCGCAGAGCTCGAGTAGACCGACCAGCCATTCCCATATAACAACACTCCTACACTAGAACAGCTGAGAGAGAGAAGAAGGAAAAGACAGGAGAGGAGAGGAGAGGAGGAGGAGAGAAGAGAGGAGACAGAGAAGGAGAAAGAGGATAAGGAAGAGAGGTTGTTAGTTTTTCAAAGTCCCTTTATTAAACATCTCAAGGAGAAATAGGTCAGTTTACATCATCAGTTCAGGTCGAAAAACAAACAAAACAAGCCCCAAAAAACGCAAAAATGACAGCCAGCTCCCATGTTCCCCCCACAGAGCACAACAAACCCCAACAGCCCAAATGGCACTGAAAGCCTGTATGTTTTGTCCATCTATGAATAATATCATGCTCCCAACGCCCTTACAGACGGGGGCCTTCAGCAGACCCTTCGACCGGCACCAGCTGCACACTACCATCACCCCGAGTCGGTTCCTGGCGTCAGCCAATGGCCAGCCTTTGCAGTAGCAGATACAAAATGCAATCAGTGGGGTGCACAGCTTTTTTCTGTTAAACACAGTATTTAGGACCAAAAATAAACAAATCAAAAGAGAAAGTTTCCCCTAGACCCTGAAACCACTTTTTT